>NC_092864.1:13666684-13694165 GCF_032062135.1 Pyxicephalus adspersus
CATCAGCTGTACCATTACACTTCATTGGCTTCACCAACACAGACCATAAGCTACATCATTACAGTCCATTGGCTTCACCAACACAGACCATAAGCTACACCATTGCAGTCCATTGGCTTCACCATCACAGACCATCAGCAATACCATTACAGTCCATCACAAACCATAAGCTTTACCATTACAGTCCATTGGCTTCACCATCACAGACCAGGGTTACTACCTCACTTCTTGGTTTGGCATGCCAGTCATGAGATGATATTGTAAATCCGGGTGCCCACACAGTTGTTTGCTATGTTTAGAGATGTCTAAAATTATATTTACACTGGTGGTGAGGATGCAGTGAGTTTCCTGCTTCCTTATGCCAGGGAACTACTGTATGGAGGCTTTGCCTACAGCAGCTCCATACAGAAGTATGAAGGAATAGTGTCCAGTAGCAGTACCACTCGCTGTTGCCAGCTTTCAAATGTGCAGACGCTGGTTCACACCTGTCACTTAAATGTGCAACTTCACGCGGTTCCCCCGGCTGACACCTTCCCAGCCATTTGAGCACTCACCCAGCAGCGCTAGTTAAAACCCTTTGGCAACTGGCCGTGAGTGGTACTAGTACCACTTGTATACGAACTGCGGTGAGTTGAGATAAACTAATTGCTCATTGTTCAAGGAGCCCCGTGCAACCTCTGGAAGAACTCTTGTTGGGAAACTCTGAATCAGAGGCTTGATGTGAGCATGAGTGGGATTACTAGATGACATTATTGTAGGGATGGGGATCCTCCCATGGTACAGGTATAAGCAGTAGAGTGAATAAAACAGAATACACCTAGAAATAAATTCTCCAGGGTCTATTAAACACAGGCATATCAGCTGTACACGGTAATGCACATGTATTTTGAAGATGTCTTTCTATACGAGAGGCGGCTACACATAAATATAATATTTAAAAAAACATTCACACCCAACCTCCACAGACTGACAAGTATCACCCTCCCACCTGACAGTTTCTGCTAGACACAAACTTTCATAAATACAATCTGTTCTTAATCCTACGACATCTGCACGTACCAGATCAAGCAATTCTGGTTTCTTAGCTGACCAACATCAAAGCACAGTTTCTCATATCCTGTGTCTATGGTGAGATCATGGCAAGGATATATAGGTTTTTGTGGCAGTGTTTACATTTCTTTAAAGTGGTTTTTACATTCTTGCTCCTCCATATTTTGTGATTATATTAAACAGAGAAATTTGTAGATGAGCCACTAGAGGGAGCTCTGTGTTTTGCCCCATATAAACTTCTTTTTTAGGTGTAGGAACAGGGCAACAAAGACAGGTTTTCCTGCTGTACTGTATGTATCACCCCTGGAAAGATTCACCCTCTTTATTTGTTGTGACCACTAGAAGTAAGAACAGATCAAGAATCTTGTCATTTAAGGATTACAGAATCCTTTAAGTGAATGTTCACTAAGTGAATCTGGTGAATACTTTTCTTTTATTTTCCTTTGTGCATGATTGGGTTTTCAAAGTGAACACAGCTTCACAATATTAAATACGTTTAGTGAACATTCTCTACATCTGGGGCTCATAAAAATCCCCTAACATGCATTAACATGTACATTACTGTAACACATGTTATGCACATGCATCACTGCAACGTTTGGGTAGACTCTAACATGCTCTGCTGGGTTGCACGCCAATGTACTAAACCAACAAAAATGCATTTTACCATACTGACATAGACGCCGACACACAGTAGTGCACAGTATTAGAAAAAAAGGGGACTATCTCTTTATAAAAATGTTTTTTTTTTACTTTTTAAAACATTTTTTGGTATGGTCCTTTCCCTTTTCGTGTTAAGACTGAAAGGGAAACTGTCAGCATCCTGGGATACTTACGTCACATATCCTAAAAAACTGTGGGCTGCTCCTTCTGTGCATGCTCAAGATCAGCATGCGTCATCAAGAAGCTCTCCCATAATGTAAGGGAAAAGTGCTCGATATCACGCATGCGCAGATTTCAGGTCATGTGAAGAACAACCTCGAAGAGGGAAGAAAGAAGATGGCCACAACTTCCGTTCCATCCAGAAAGAAGAGAGATGTCGAGACAGCATAGGGCTCGTTTGTGGAGGGATCGACGGCTTTTTACCGCTAAAGGCAGGGGTTTATTTCTTTTTTGTGAAAGTTACAATGTAATGTACTCTACAAAGTGTTGCAAATAGGTTGACACCATCTTTATTTGTGATATCAATAAATAGCATGCTAATAAATATTTTTCTGGCTGCCACCAGATACCTGCCCTCTATACAAAACACCATCCGCAGCATTTCATCAGCGTGGTACAAGTGACCTTCATCCCGTTTTTCAGGCTACTGTGCTCATCCAATAAAATGAACATCTGTCATTCCAAAATATATTGCAGGTACAATGATCGCACCGTCTACCCTGCCGGTCACATTTATTCCTCAGTAAGTAGCACTTAAGGAACAGCTTGAAGTGCGCGGCTCCTGGGCTAAGTGCTTCCAAAATCGGAGACCATGACGCTTATGTCTAAGCTATTCCGTCAGCTACAACCCATTTGAACGAGGCGTGAGAGAAAGTGTGGTACGCCACAAGTGTCAGAGATCAGGGGATCTAAATACTTTTATGTAAGAGGATCAGGTGTATTTATCTATCCTACTTAAATCTCTTTCACAGCCAGCTGTGCCTGGAAACGCAACCCCGAGGCCGAACGTAACTAAATATTTCTAATAAAAAAATCAGACAGGTGGCGTTGATTTTTTTTTTTTTTAACTCACCAGTGCGAAGGAGAAGGAGCCATTACAAAATGGGTGAGAGGAGAACTGATGCCCATTGCTTTAAATATATATATATATATATATAGTAGTAATATATATATAAATAAGTGAGAGAGAAAGGTGAAAGAAAGGCTAAGTATACACGTGCAATAACTGTCACATTGTGACAAACGACTGCATGATGCATGAATGATTGCTGTACATACAGAGCTGTTCTGCTCTATGGAGAGAGGTGGGGGAGAACGTCGAAGCGCCACTCCGCTGGGCTCTCTTCCCTTCACTTGCATTACAATCTTTGGTCATACGTGAATCCGCCAGGATGGTCATTTAGACGAGGACTGTACAAGCGCCAGATTCTCATCCAATATCAGCCCTGAGCCGATTTTCGGACGAGAACTATTGCACCTGTGTACTTAGCCAAAGAATGGGCCATAGCTGATGGAATTGCTCAGAGATGAGCATATACATATATGTATAAATATATACATATATAGTGCCTTCAGAAATTATTTATGAATTAATATAATTAGACAAGATTTGAAAAGGCTCCCATCTCTCTATAGAAGTCTTCATGATGCAGTGTTCTCCCCAGCCCCTTTTAGCTGGGCGCACCACCCCAGTTCAGTAACCACCCGGCTGTGTTTTTGGATGGTTACCGAAGAGCTGGGTTACAATACAGGGACTGCCACCCACCCAGGAAATTTCTTCTCACCCAGTTTAAACAAATTTATGTGTTGAACACTGCAGATGCAGCAAAAACCAATCCATGAGGTCCAGAAACTGCCTGCAGAACTCAGAGACGGGATTGTAGCAATACACATACAAAAAAAATTCTACTGCACTAAAGGTTCCAAAGAGCACAGTGGCCTTCATAATTCTCAAATGGAAGAAGTTTGCCACAACCAGGACTCTTCCAAAACGGTCAAACTGAGCAATTGAGGAAGAAAGGTCTTAATTTGAGAGCCCAATGGTCACTCTGACTGAGCTCCAGAGATTCTGTCAGGAGATGGGAATAAGTACCAGAAGGACAACTATAACTGAAGCCCTCCACTGATCTGGGATTTATGGCTAAACCTCTCCTGTGCAAAACACATTGAGGTCCACTTGCAGTTTGAGGAAGAAGATTCTCTGGTCTGATGAAATGAAGATTGAACTTGACCTCATTTCTAAATGTTATGTCCGGAGGAAACCAGGCATTGCTCATCACATCACCTGCCCAATACCATCCCAACAGTGAAGCATGGTGGTGGCAGCATTATGCTGTGAGGGTGTTTTTCAGCAGTAGGGACTTGGAGACCTGGTCAAGGTTGAGGGAAAACTGAATGGAGCAAAGAACAGAGATATCCTCAATGAAAACCTGGTCCACAGTGCTCAGGACCTCAGACTGGACCGTTCGGGAAGACGGGTTCACTTTCTAACATGACAATGACCCACAACAAAGAGCGATGACAACACAGAAGTGGCTTAGGGACAACTCTGTGAATGTCCTAGAGTGGCCCAGCCAAAGCCCTGACTTGAACTCTATGGAACATCTCTAAAGAGATCTAAAAAAGACTGTCCATTGACTGTCCCTAGCCAACTGGACTGAGCTTGAGAGAATTTGCAAAGAAGCAAAGGATGGCAGAAAATCCCCCCAATCCAGGTGTGATGTAAAATTCCAAAAAATCTTGAGTCTGTAATTGCTGCCAAAAGTGCTTCAACTAATTACTACGTAAAGGGTCTCAAATGTGATATATCAGTTTTTTCTTTTTAATAAATGTACGAAATTGTCCAAAATTTGGTTTTCACTTTTTCATTATTGGGTACTGAGTGTAGATTATTGAGAGGGAAGAAAAAGAATCCTATCTATCAATATGAGGGGGTTACAGTGTACCTGAACTCAGGGACACCTTTGTAAACAAAACATAAAGCTGAGCCCCCCTCATAAAGACAATTTCACACATTTTAAGTGTGAATCTCAAGCTGCTTCTAGAATTCCATAAGATTATTCTCCATGTCGGCTGAGCTCAGTCAACGATGCTGCTGATACATTACTTTAGAAGGTCATACCAAGGTAAAGTAGACATTTCTATCTCCCAGGAGCTTACAGAGAAAAACAAACCCTTCAGGCTCCATTCACTTCTGTGTGGTCATGATATCATGGTGTTTGAGGCCTGCTATGCAGTGAGGCATTTGAATGGGAGGCCTACCTCATGCACTTCTTTTTGTTTACCTCCGAACCCTACAGTACTTGCTGAGGTAAGTTATGTGGTGCCACACTGAACCAGACATGAACCTGGCCTCAGAGTCTCTATAGGACAATATTTTCCTCACACACAGGAATAAACAAGGACCATTTCCCACCTTATGTGCCTAGTTGAGGCCTACATTGTACTCTAATTGACTAAAGCCTGACTGGTTTCTATGGCAACCAGAACTTCCTTCAGGCTTTTGGAAACTTTAGGCCCAAAATTAGGACAGGCAATAACAAAAAAAAAAATTCAATAAGTTTCCTGTTCCAGCCATACAATTTAAATAATATTTATACTTTAGCTGCCAAATAATCTGTAATTGTATTCCACTGCTTCGAAAACCAGACTTTTCTCCATTGCAGTAATGCAGAACAAGCGTGGTCAAGAACCCCCCTAGAGGGACAGGGAAGCTGTAGGATGATCTGAAGGTTTGTACTTGTCATATTACCAAGTCATGTACAGGTAGTCTCCAAGTTAAGGACATCAGAAAAATGGACGACTCCTAGATACGAAAGTGTGCAGGACAGAGGCTTGATGGGGGGGGAGTGACTTGCAGAAGAAATCTTTTGCTAAACACAGCTGAGGTTGTGGGTGATTTTAAGGATTGAGCTCTCCTGCAAGCTCTTGTACCTCTTTAATGTCCGAGACACACTCTCCAAAAAGTTTTTTTTTCTTGCTTTGTTTGTGATTAACTCAGTGAGGATTTCATAGAGTGACTGACACCATGCTGCCTAATAATATGTTGAGAGAAACACCTGTCCTAACTGCATTTATTAAAATAATGTACTTGTTCCGACTTACATACAAATTCAACTTATGAACAAACCTTCAGTCCCTATCTCGTATGAAACCCAGGGACTACCTGTAATCCAAAATATAGAGGTTTAGGAATGGCTGTTCCCTTTTTGACAGGTGACTGCCACTGAATGAACCAGAAGCAGCATTATCTCCAAGAAAGATAAGAATTTCTGCACTTCAATCACTTCCCATCCAAAATTTTGCACATTGCATGAAGGCAATGTACTGATAAGCTTCCTGATGTACCACTAAAACTTTATTTTTGCATGCCACAAGATGCATCAATGCATTACTGGATGCTGCAGCAGGGAAAATGCATTCAGAATCGATAGCACTGCTGGGTACCAATGTGCACAACATATTGCTATGCGTTACTGCGATGTAACAGTGTGAATCCAAGTGTATCTAAACACTTTCCACTTTTTCAGTTACCCAGCCCTTAAAGATGGTGGCTGCATTCATTATTCAGGTGTTCTTACTTTTATTTTCACTTGGTGATCTTTTCAGGCACAGCCCCTGTCCGGGGGTGACAATGCTCACTGTGCTGTTGCTATAAAGGGGCAGCGTTGTCACCCTAGAACAGGAAATGTGTTAGCACAGGGCAGAGGTAATTTAATTATGAGGATACTCAAATTCTGCAGGTATTTTTTGGTAACTTGCTAGATAAATGGCTGATTTTAGGGAGGAAAAACTAGACCACTGCCCAGGGCCCTCATCTTCTCCAGGACAGAATAACAATGGGAGCAGTGAGCTGCTTTTCCCCCCCACTTCACATTTTCTGAGGGCCCATTTTGCCTAAAACCATCCCTGCAAAGATCACGACATGATGACATATTATAGATAAAAATGTGTAGCACGACTGCAAAATGCGCATCTTCAGGCACGCACTGCGCTGCATGATTAATCGCCGACCACTACCGGTAATAAGATAAACGACTCACCTACCCAATATGTATAACGCACAGCATGCAGTACTAATGGATCAGCATATTATAATCTGTTAGGGTCCTGTCATTTGGAAGGAAAAAAACATGTGGGGACACCAGAAAAGCACCACACAGACCAAGCACGACCATCCAGATTCTAATATTATCCCACCATATTCAAAGCCACCGAAACCCACACTAAAAATAATGCCCGGCTGTCACTTACTATGTACTTAACAATGACATGCCAGGACAGTCGGCCATAAATGTGCATTAAAATGGACACTTGCAGATGACAATGCTGACCCACAATTAGGGTCCAACAGGAGTTGTGTGATCTAGGATCTTCAACGGCAAGATCATCAGGTATTACTTTAATGAAAATTAGATATTTGGGAAAACTAAAAATGACATTATCAGATTATTATGTTGTTGGTGTTACATCAGTGGGAGGAGTAATGATGGTATGCAATATGAACCCAAAGGAACCATTCAGGCCTTACTTTTTGCATGGTACCTAAACCTGTGACACCTTATCATTTTGTCATTGGATCTATAAAAAAAAACACACACAAAGCAGCAGGGTACAAAAAATGATAATAATATATATACTATCTATCTAAATAAAATAACTGCAAACACAAGGCAAATAGCTCAATACACAAATGAGAAATATATATAGGAACCCCAGATTTTGTAAATCTCTCCATCCAATTGTGATATTTACTCAATTCTGCCACAAAAGGACTGTCCTGTCTGGCAGGAGAAGAAACCTGACCTTTAACCTGATCTTTGCTGTCTCATTGACAGGTCTAGCCCCGCCCCCAGCCAGTGATTGGACAGTAAAAGCAGAAGCAGCAGACTGTTAAGCTCATCTCCCATTCAATGGCTGATAATATTTGCACGACCCAATTCTCTATGAATATTCTATATAATATAGAACACAATGCCATTTATAATAGTCGCACAACCCTTCTTGTATATAGGACAATGACACACCTTTATTTTGCAAACTACAATGAAAAAATGATTGGTTAAAGTGATAAGTGTTTTCTTTTTCACAATCATATTTATTTTATGTTGGGTTTTTAAAATAACAAATAGAATCATTTAGAGGCTGGAAGATTGTTTGTTGTTAAGTAATACTTAGGAGGATGACTGAGGGTGAAAGAGGGACTGAGGGATCTGAAAGAGGGACAATCCCTCCAAATCAGGGACAGTTAGAAGGTATAAAGAGGGACAGCCCCTCCAAATTAGAGACAGTTAGGAGGTATGAAGAAGGACAGTCCCTACCAATTAGAGATAGTTTAGGTATGAAGAAGTACTGTCCCTCCATATTAGGGACAATTGAGAGATATGAATAAGTACAGTTCCTTCAAATCAGGGACAGTTGGGAGGTATGGAGAAGGATGGTCCCTCCAAATTAGAGACAATCAAGAGATATGGAGAAGAGCAGTCCCTCCAAATTAGAGACAATCAAGAGATATGGAGAAGAGCAGTCCCTCCAAATTAGACACAATTAGGAGGTATGAAGAAGGACAGTCCCTACCAATTAGAGATAGTTTAGGTATGAAGAAGTACTGTCCCTCCATATTAGGGACAATTGAGAGATATGAATAAGTACAGTTCCTTCAAATCAGGGACAGTTGGGAGGTATGGAGAAGGACTGTCCCTCCAAATTAGAGACAATCAAGAGATATGGAGAAGAGCAGTCCCTCCAAATTAGATACACTTAGGAGGTATGAAGAAGGACAGTCCCTACCAATTAGAGATAGTTTAGGTATGAAGAAGTACTGTCCCTCCATATTAGGGACAATTGAGAGATATGAATAAGTACAGTTCCTTCAAATCAGGGACAGTTGGGAGGTATGGAGAAGGATGGTCCCTCCATATTAGAGATAGTTGAGGTTTGGAGAAGGACAGTCCTTTCGATTCTGGGGCAGTTAGGAGATATGAAGAGGGACAGTCCCAGCAAATCAGGGACAGTTGTGAGGTATGGTATCCAGCAATGACACTACAACATTAGAGATTTGCTAGGTACATATTTTGCAGTTGATTAATATAATGATAAATATATCAATGAATATTATGATTGATCGATCGTTGTGATTGACCACAAGTATTCAAAGTATCATCCACACAGTCTGACAACTGATCTAAATTTAATCAATGTTTCCACTCTATCTGAAAAAAACATTGCCAAATCAACATTCTGCTGACATATCAACAGAAATACAATCAATTTAATGATTTTTTATTTATTCAACATTTTTATCTAATCGATTGAAAATACGGCATAAAGTAGTGGTTAGTATTTTAAAGATTCACTCCAGTCAGTGTCACACTAATGGTCACATTCACCAGGACTTCACAATTCTAGAACTCATTTCCACACAGTCTCCTTCTTTCACTTTACCAGAGATCACATGACCAAATGCCTAGGCATTTAGTTACAGAGCAGGCACTAGAGGGAACCAGCAGAGGCATTTTCTCCAGAAAAGCTAAAGCATTGCAAGAATGTTAAAGGTAACCTGTCATGCGAGGAACATGGAGGCTGCCACAGTTGGACCTAAATCCTAAAAAGTTCTCATCCTGTTTTCTGCTGTCTTATCAACTGTCTGGCTTCATGACACCCTGCGGTCCCAAGATGTGACACCTGGCGTCATTCAACCCAAAAAACTGAAGACATCTAGTGGCAGGAAGGAGTTACTGCAAGGAAAAAATAGCAATGGAGGTGAGTAATACTCTATGCTGGAAGACTATAATAAACAAATGGAGTTGGACTTTAAGAGCAGGAACTTAAATTTCATAAAAAACAACTATATCAGCCAGGTAACTGGCCTTTTAACAGCAATGGAGGTCTATGTGTTTCCTTTGAGGATAGGGTACCAGAATAACAGCTGACACTAATGTCGAGGATCAACAATGGCCCTGTATTTCTGTAATGGACGTATTACTTTCATAAGCGGTTAGTAAATACAGCTTTAATACACAGAATAAGTGTATGAGTGCATGCTACAAAATGTGATTGAACAGATAATCAATCTATCAGCCAAAAGTTTCTGACCTGACCAATTGATCTACACTCAATATTGATCAGTTTTACTTGATAAAACTTAAAAATAAAGTATCAATTCTATAAAAAAAAGTTTTTAATAGAAACGGCAACATTAGCCGTTATAGGCCTGTCTGGTGGTGAACCTCAGCACCCAGTAACCAATCAGAATTCATATAACTAAAGCCCCACCTGCGTAAGAAGGGTTCCAGTTGGCTGCTGTAGAACCTAGTAACCAATCAGAATTCATACAACTGAAACCCACCTGTATAAGTATGATTCTAGTTGGTGGCTGTAACATCTAGTAACCAATCACAATTCTTTTAACTGAAATCCCACCTGTATAGGAAGGATTCTAGTTGGCTGCTACAGCTTAGGCCTACAATGTGGAAACAATCCTATTGCTAGGGGCTACCAAGCGAAATAAAGTAAACACTAAGGAGGGCAGAGGAACTGATCACCTGTCTCATTGGTATCGTTCCCTATCGTGTCAACCAACGAGGGGGTGTTGCTATAGCAACAGGTAAACAGTGTTATTGTCTATTCAGCGCTGTAACAGACTTTAGCGTTTTACTCCGTGTGCTGCTCTAAAAAAATAATCTCCAGCTGCGTTTTCAACCATCTGACACGATCGTAGAAAATTCTACCGTGGCCTATAATCACGCTCATGTGGACGAACCCATTCAAAACAATAACGACTAAAAGCACCACAGACGTTCTTCTACCCCACAGCGCCACTGAGACGTAAATCACAGGCTTCTGCTACAGGAATAGCAACCATCCCAATCACACTGCAATCAAGGTGGCGTTTAACGGCGGCGGAAAATAAAAACACGTGTAGGACATGTTTGCTGAGGATACGTAGCCTGATACCCGATTGGTCATGTGACCAAACGCCATTTACCATTATAATAGAAGCGACTGACCCCGATCAGTATGGAAGTTTGTGGCATATAAAAAAAAAACATAGCAGATCGTTGTCATGATGTCGCAGCTTCTAACGCCAGCGGCGTGCTTTGCTCGGTCTAGCGAGCGGCTCGCTCTGGGGGGGAAGTTAGATTGCTCACACAGCCGATAATCAAATCGCCCCAGGATGTTGAGATGACCGTCGCACTGCCCAGCTGGTCACCGCTGCTGTCAGCAGATATGCCAATTCTGGATGCCACGCAAGGCCGCGTTGAGATACCAATACGGATGGGATTAAAGAGCACCTGTCTTACAAGTGCTGACACTTCACAACCGCCAACTTCCTAAATGGTACCCTACACCCTGGTGGGATGGAATTAAAGAGCACCTGTTTTACAAATGCTGACGCTTACCAACCGCCATCTTTGTAATTGGTATCTTACGCCCCGGTGGGATGTGATTAAAGAACACCTGTCTTACAAGCGCTGTCGCTTCACAACCGCCAACTTCGTAAACATTACCTTACACCCCCTCTTTTTCCACCTGCTCTGGAGTTATCCAACGTGCCCAATAAACATGCTTCCTTTATTTCCACCAATAGGGATGTGCGGTAAGGAACTGATTGCACTGACGCAAGGCAAGGATAGAGCGCTCGCTAATTTAGCCATGTGCCTTAACGCTGCCTCTTCAAAACCGCCAACTTCATCCTTTTTTGAGTTATCCACAGTGCCCAATAAACATGCCCCCTTTATTTCCACCAATAGGGATGTGCGTCATTCTATACAATATATTGCACAGAAATAAGATCAATTTGCAAAGCAAGGATAGGGCGCACGCTAATTTAGCCATGTGACCGTCATTATCAAATCTGATTGGTCCCTGCTGCAAATAGCATAAAAAGCCAACATGTGCAAATCTAAAAACTGACATCCAGTGCATGCAAAACACAAAACTCACTTTTTTTAGATTAAGGAATCCTTTGACCATATGGGTCTGTTCCCTACATCCTAAACTCCGGATACCTCAAGAGCTAGTGTCATCTTAAAGAGACAGGACAGGTAATAAAAATCAATGTGCAATGTTGGATATTTTTAAATGAAGAATGATAAAGGGGAATGATTTATCCATGTAAGGATGCTGATACCCATCCATAGGGGACCCCCCTCCTTTCCCAATCTGCCTCCATCCTGGCTGTGTCCCCTCCCACCCCTGCATCATGCAGCAATCACAGCAATCCTGGGACGCCCCTCACCCATCCATCCCTGTACCACCATGCAGATTTAGGGCTCTTTTCAGCCCCTTCTCCTAGCTGGAGGAGGAGGGGGGACCCAGCTGGTCTGCAATTGGGTGATATTAACCCCTTGTGGGGCAAAATTGTAATCAAGGGGGGCAAACCCCAATTCAGATTGTATAAACCAATGAAATACTGTTACCTAGGCAGGCATAACTTGCTACAATGTCACCCCAGCTGGGTCCAGGTCTACAGGGTGCACATGTCTGCCCCCCCCCCCCCCCCCCCCCCGCAAATTGCCTCCTGCCTGGTGCTGCCCCCACCCCAAAATCTCCTGCAAGTCATCAGGGTGATGATCCAGACACCACAGCCCGGCCTGATCATTCATTTAATCCATTTATAGCCAATTAAAAGCATCGGAGAGGTTGGTACTCACTGGCTTTGCCAGCCTTGGGTCTCTGCAGCAGCTTCTGTACCATGCCCAGGTCCTCAGCCTTGACAGCCTGCAGCAGCTCCTGGTCCTTCCCCATCCTGGAGGAGGGTGAGCCTGGGTACCGGGGAGGAAAGGCAGATCCTGGCGGTCCTCACAGCCCGAGCATCCTTCTGGAAGAGGACTGGGGGCAGACTGTGATTGGGAAGGGGGTCAGATGTGCTGGAGGGGGGCAGCTCCGGCCGGGGGGAGCCAGGTACAGACCGACATCCTCATCCTCGGGAGCTGCGGAGATCGGGGTGAGCCCGGGTGAGGAGGGAGCTGTGAGATGACAGTGTCCAGGAGGGGAGGGAGCTGAGTGTGTGTACCCCCCCACCTCCCCGGGTCTCCTGATCCCTCCTCCCCTCCCTGTGCCACCGGATTGGCTGCACCGGCTGTGAGCTGCATGTAAGGGCGGGGCAACCGAGCACACCGAGTGTATGGAGCGCTGAGAGATGCTACACCGTGCGAGTGCTGTGTGCGAGTGAGTGATCGTACCGGGCAGTCCGGGTGTACTGCACCCAGCAATCATCATACTACACCTAGCATATACACCGGGCTGTCCGACTGTACTACACCTAGCATGTACACCGGGCTGTCCGACTGTACTACACCCGGCATATACACTGTGCAAATGCTATGTGCTCAGTGATCGTACCGGGCTGTCCGGGTGTACTGCACCCAGCGATCATCATACTACACCTAGCATATACACATGTTCTTCATGTACTACACCCAGCATCTACACCGGGCTGCCCGACTGTTTTACACCCAGCATTTACACCAGGCTGTCTGACTGTACTACACTCCAGGGTCTACAACTGTACTGCACCCAGCAACCATCATAATACACCTGGCTTTCCGACTGTTCTACACCCAGCATATACACCGGGTTGTCCAACTGTTCTACATTAACATTTACACCGGATTGTCCTACTGTTCTACATCCTGGGGTCTATGACTGTACTGCACTTAGCAATCGAAATACTACACCCAGCTTATACACAGTGATGTCTAACTGTACTACACTCAGCCTATACACTGAGCTGTCCGACTGTTCTACACTCCGAGGTCTACAACTGTACTGCACCCAGCGATCATAATACTACACCCAGTATATACACAGAGATGTCCGACTGTACTTCACTCCGGGGTCTATAACTGTACTGCACCCAGCAATCATCATGCTACACCTAGCATATACACCGAGCTGTCCGACTGAACTACACCTAGCATATACACAGGGCTATCCGACTGTTCAACATTCAGCATATACACCTGGCTGTCCGACTGTACTACACCTAGCATATACACCGGGCTATCCGACTGTTCTACATTCAGCATATACATCTGGCTTTCCGACTGTTCTACACCCAGCATATACACCGGGTTGTCCAACTGTTCTACATTTAGCATTTACACCGGATTGTCCGACTGTTCTACATCCTGGGGTCTAACTGTTCTACACCCAGCATATACACCGGGTTGTCCAACTGTTCTACATTTAGCATTTACACCGGATTGTCCGACTGTTCTACATCCTGGGGTCTATGAATGTACTGCACTTAGCGATCATAATACTACACCCAGCTTATACACAAGGATGTCTGACTGTACTACACTCAGCGTATACACTGGTCTGTCCGACTGTTCTACATTCAGCATATACACCTGGCTTTCCGACTGTTCTACACCCAACATATACACCGGGTTGTCCAACTGTTCTACACTCCGGGGTCTACAACTTTACTGCACCCAGCAAATATCATACTAAACCTAGCATATACGCCAGGCTATCCGACTATACTACACCTAGCATATACACCAGGCTTTCTGACTGTAATACACTCTGGGGTCTACAACTGTACTGTACCCAGCAATCCTCATACTACATCTAGCATATACATCAGGCTCTCCGACTGTACTACACTCAGCATATACACTGGGCTGTCCGACTGTACTACACTCCGGGGTTTACAACTGTACTACACCCAGCAATCACCATGCCACACTTAGCTTATACACCGGGCTGTCCGACTGTACTACACCTAGCATATACACCGGGCTTTCTGACTGTACTACACCCAGCATATACACCGGGCTATCTAACTGTTCTACACTCTGAGGTCTACAACTTTACTGCACCCAGAGATCATAATCCCACACCCAGCATATACACAGAGATGTCCGACTGTTCTACTTTCAGTATATACACAGGGCTGTCTGACTGTTCTACATTCAGCATATACACCTGGCTGTCCGACTGTTCTACATTCAGCATATACACCGGGCTGTCCGGCTCTTCTACATTCAGCATATACAACCTGTTGTCAAACTGTTCTTCATTTAGCATCTACACCGGATTGTCCGACTGTTCTACATCCTGGCGTCTATGACTGTACTGCACTTAGCGATCATATTACTACACCCTGCTTATACACAGAGATGTCTGACTGTACTACACTCAGCATATACACCAGGTTGTCTGTACTACACCCAGCATATACACAGAGATGTCTGACTGTTCTACACTTAGCATATACAATGGGTTGTCCGACTATTCTAAATTCAGCATATACACAGAGATGTCCTACTGTTCTACATTCAGCATATACACCGGGCTGTCCAACTGTTCTACATTCAGCATATACACCGGGTTGTCCGACTGTTCTACATTCAGAATATACACCGGGTTGTCTGACTGTTCTTTACCCTGGGGTCTATGACTGTACTGCACTTAGCGATCATAATACTACACCCAGCTTTTTCACAGGGATGTCTGACTGTCCTTCACTCATAAACCTCCATCATAAACCCCCAGGCTATCTGACTGTACTACACTCAATAAATACACCAGGCTGTTCAACTGGACTACACTCAGCATATACCCTGCACTATCTGACTACTACACTCAGCATTTATCATATTACACCGAGCATATACAACAGGCTTTCTGACTGTACTTTACTCATCTTATATACTGGGATGCCAGACTGTACTGCACTCAGAATTTACAATAGGATGTCCACCTGTGCTATACTCAGAATATACTACACTGACTGACTGTACTACACTCAGTATATACACTTGGACATCTGACTGTACTACACTCAACAATCATCATACTACACTCAGCATAAACACTGGGCTGTCTGACTGTAGTACACTCAGTATTTACAGCAGGACATCAGACTTTACTACACTTAGTATATACACCGGGACATCTGACTGTACTACACTCAGTTCTCATCATATTACACTCAGCATAAACACCGGACTGTCTGACTGTACTACACTCAGTATATACACCGGGCTGTCTGACTGTACTACACTCAGTATATACACCGGGCTGTCTGACTGTACTACACTCAGTATGTACACCGGGCTGTCTGACTGTACTACACTCTGTATATACACCGGGACATCTGACTGTACTACACTCAGTATATACACCGGGACATCTGACTGTACTACACTCAGCAGTCATCAATCCACACTCCGTATATATACCGGGCTGTCTGACACTACTGCACTCAGAATTTACACTAGGATGTCCACATGTGCTATACTCAGAATATACTCCAGGCTGTCCAACTGTACTACACTTAACATATACATATACACAGGGCCCTCTGACACCCAACATATTCACAGGTATGTCTGACTGTACTACATTCAGCATATACACCAATATATGTGAATGTACTATACTCAGAATGTGCACCAGGCTGTCCAACTGTACTACACTCAGCCTATAAATCTGTCTGTCTGACTATGCTATACAGTTCTCAGTATATACACAGTCATGTATGACCCTCATACACTCAGCAGTCACACCAGGTGGTCTGACTGTGCTATACTCAGCATATACACAATATCCTCCAGCTGTACTACAGCAATCATATTTACCAGGCTGTCTGCCTGCACTACACTTAGCAATCGTACTGGGATGTTCAACTGTGCCACACCTAAAATATACACAAACTGTGCCACAATCACTATTAAACCGGGCCGTCTGAATGTTCTATACTCAGTATACGCACTGGGCTTTCTGACTGTGCTACACTCAGGGATCAAACCAGGATGTCCTGCTGTACCGCACTTAGCAATCACACAACAGTTCTTTAATGAGCAACCAACAATCGTAGTTGTCCTACAATACCACACTTGGCTAAGGTACTACTTCGTCACATTACAAAATCCAGTCACAGCATTACTACACTCCTCAATCACACCACATTGTTTAACTACAACAATAACAATGTGCAATCACATCACAAGTCAAAATACCACACCATTCAATGTCATGACACTGTGTAACTTCTACACTGTACATTCATATGACAAAACACAACATCACCATTTTTTACAACAACCATGTCCAACTATGCTACAGTGAACTATCACACCACCCACAGTCACATTATACCAAACACAATAGGACCACACTGTGATTTGTGATAAAACATCATACTGCAGTCATACCACAATGGGCAATCGTGCTACCTTCTATAATCACACTATACTCTGTAGTGCTGTGGTATCATGCTGTTGTGTCTACACAGTGTAGGCACAATAAACATGTTATCATGCTACAATCAAAGGCTGTAATGACCATATAAATACATAATCACACCATGACACCAAATGACTACATTCTGCAATCAGAGGAACAACTGAATTCCTACAACACTACTCTCTGCTGTCACAGCCTTACCATACTATGCTATCACACCAATGCAATATTCCACACACAGCTTTGTTCTCATTAGTGGCAGTAACACCACGTTTTGCGGTTTAAACCCTATAATATTCCTTGGTCAGCAGCACCATAAACAAAAATCACAATGCCAGTAGTGGTAGGTATGATACCATGTGATTTGCTATGTCAACGTCAACAATCCATACAATCACATATATTACCACTTCAATCTCAGCAAGAGCTGATTCTTAGATTACAAACTTTTATACAGCCTACCTTTTTTTTATATTACATTTACAGTGCATAATCAGAAACATATAGGAGTTGCTTATATAAATGGTACAGTTACCATTTCACAACCACATGTAAATGCAGCCACCACCAACCACGTTGTCATTGGACCTAGTTGGCAGGCAGAGGTATATGTCCAGGCAGTGGGTTGAATAGATAACTGATTGCAAGTTGCTTCGCAGAATGCCAGATTTAAACTAAATGCTTGTAGGATCTACTGTGGATGCCCTTAACCGATTGACATGACTGTAACAGGTCAAGCATAGCTTTGTTAATGTTATTTGCAGCCTTGTAACCGTTCCTGGCCAGATCTGACACTCAACCCCTGGCCACTTCTTCTTCA
Source organism: Pyxicephalus adspersus (assembly GCF_032062135.1). Classification (NCBI taxonomy): domain Eukaryota; kingdom Metazoa; phylum Chordata; class Amphibia; order Anura; family Pyxicephalidae; genus Pyxicephalus; species Pyxicephalus adspersus. Next base: position 13,684,422 of record NC_092864.1, read on the forward strand.
CAGCAAGAGATACTAAAACTGTTGGTCACTTAAGGACACTACAGATACTAGATTTTCATTGCCCATCATTGGTAATCATCTTGGATCAAAAAATCAGTACAGATGTTCACAAAGTTGCTTAACATTTCATTTCACCGGACCCCCAAATGACTGACTGCTAAGAAGGACCATTGGGGGGACCCATTGCAGAGCTTTCACTTATTTTGAATAATGAATGCTGTACAGTGCCCGACATTGGACTGGCAGAAATGCAAGTTCTCTGGAAGAATAGGTCTATAAAATTCCACAATCCTTGGCTTGCTTCAGATTACCCCCCACTGTGATTCTGGATATAAAAAAGCCAGGGGCAGCCCACTTACAGTGTGTAATGATATTAAAACCTGAATCCTGCAAATAATAATGCCCAACGTAATCCAGCAAGAGGACAATGGATATATCAATAGACTAGAACCTCTCCCCCCATATGTGAGGATTTCTAATAAAACGTGGAATCTGTCTTATCTCCTAGTGGATAATATAGATGTTTTTGCTGACTTTAGTGTGTACATTGTGGGAAGAGGAGGAGGTGCCAGCTCTTCTGCCAGAGGAGTCAAGACAGGTAATCATTACACAGCATACTGAGAGGGACCTTCCCCAGCTGTCTTCTCTATGGTATGGATTCCTTCCAGCTGCAGACACCTATACCACTTATAGGAACAGGACAATACACAGCACAAACAGTGATGATAGAATATTGCTGGGGTAGGGGGATTAAGGGATAGATTTTTTTGGAGACCAAACTGTATAATTGCCAAGGATCCAATTGAAAGATAATGGGTACAAGCAGCTGGAATGCTGTGCATTTTACATTTGCCCAGGGACACAGGGGGTACTAGCAGAAGAAGTGGCTTTTAGGGAAGTGGGTACAGTCAGGAGATGTGGATTTGGTGTATTGCCAGGAGATTGGGATTGGGAGGTTACGGCGGGAGATGTGGCTAGGAAGAGGTATACTGCCACGAGATTTGGCTTTATAGTTGGGGATATGTGTAAGAGAATTGATTTGCATGGAAGGGGACGCTCGCAGAAGATGTGGCTTTTGGCAAGGGGGTACAGACAGAAGATGTGGCTTTGGGGTGGAGGGTACTGGTAGGAAATGTGACTTGGGATGTTCAGGTAGGTGATATGACATGGTGGAGATATAGTGCCAGGGCATATGGCTTGGAGAGGGGGAGATAGGTGCAGTAGATGAAATTTGAGGGGAAAGAGGGTACTGGTGGAAGATGTGGCTTGGAGGGGGAGATATGTGCAAGACATTTGTGTTTTGAAGGGAGAGGCAATACTGGTGGACGATGTGGCTTGGAGGGTGAGATACTGGCGGGAGATGTTTAGGGAGGAAATTGGCAGGTCGTGGCTTGGAGTAGGGGATATTGGCTGGAAATGTTGGTTAGGAAGACTGAGATACTGGCAGTAGATGTGGCTGGTGGGGGACTGGCAGGGGATGTGACTGGGCATTCCTACACAAAGGTTTTATATGTTGGAAAGAAATCTGGGGTTGGTGGAGGAATGCTCGCACTCCCCCACTGCTGTATACATACTTGCTGAGGATCGCCAATTTTACTACTTTATTTATCAAAGCACAGCATGTAAATTCCTATGTCAGTATAGAGACCAGATAAAGAATTAAACTTATAGGGAGAGCTTTGCAATTGCTGGTAAAAAAATGTGCTATAAACTGAAAAGCGGACTGAAAATAAAGCAGACCTCATGTCAGGTATCAGCGTCAACTTTCTAGATAGATCCTCCCATAGTGATCAAGGTATATATTAGGGTTGATTCATTACTAAATGAATACAGGTTATTTACATATTACATATAAGGGACATTTCACTTAGCCTAATAAATGAGATGAAGCTCTGCTGACTTCAACCATCCAATCACTTGCAAGAAAAAAAATCCTGTTTTTTTAACATTGGGTATTCTTTGCAAAGAGTCTTTTCACCTCATTCAATACATATGTCATCCCTTGCAAGGGTAAAATTCTTGAAAATTAAACAGCCTAAATTTATAAAGTAAATGAGCCCCATGTGCTCAGCTACTTTTCCCTATAGAAGGACAGAACCACCTCTGTTCAGGCACCATCCAGGCTATCCATATACTTCCTGCACTGAGATGCTGGCTTAGGGATGACAGTCAAATAAATCCTGGTATTCTTGAAGATTTCGTCTACATGATCAACAAAGTCTGACATAAATCAGCTGCTGCAAACTCTCACCTTATCACTTAATAAAATGTTACACTGTTACAGTCTTAACAATGAGTGGGAAAAGACTAAGGAAATGCCTACTCCAGCTTGCAGCAGATTGATAGCATTATTTCAGCCTAGGTAAAGTCACCGTCTTGGATGGCTTTTATGATAACAAGTATGACCTTGTAAAAAATGACACTCAAGCTGTATATTGCTACATCTTGCCTTGAAAATTGAGGAAGTTTTTCCTTCTCATTAGATATAAACCATTTTCATTCGGAAACAAAGAGGTTTTGCTTCACATTCAATCTGGAACAAGCCTATAATTGAGAAAGGCATAACATTTTTTTTAACTTTAATTAAGAAAAAATCTTATGCCTCTTTTTCTATTTGTAGCATTCTGAGTAAATTTCAATGGTAACCTTTTTGCACAGGCTAACAATAATATTAACAATATTCTTCTATGAAAATCCAACCATTCAAGTCCATGCCTTGGAGTAGGAAGGAAAAGTACAGCTGGGGGGGAGTGCTGGAAATGCCAAATGTGGCCAATGCGGGGCTAAATCTTATGAGTGGCCTGCCGCTGGAACTTCCTTTTCTATTGACATAGCACCGCTACTAAAATTCCCGGCAATATTTGTGTCTATAAACCAGTCCATGCGGGGCCACCCATAGGCAGAGAGCCCGCTGGTCTATAGAGTGATGCCGGGAAATGTAGTAGCGGCGCTATTTCAATACAGCAGAGGGCCAGCTGCAGTTCATATTTAGGATTCCTTTGTAGGCGAGATTTGGCCCGAGGGCCAGAGTTGGACATCCCTGGGATAGAAGATGTTGACCGTCTGATACAAGGATCATTTGCTGGTGGGGTTCCCAAATAAGCGCTGTTTCCAGCTACAGATCTTGAGAACCTGGGGCTGTTCATACATAAAATCTCCAGGGACCTACCAGGTTGATCCTATGTGATGCATTTGTGATTTGGACACTTGAAATGTTTACAGTAGAAGTGAGGTTTCACAGTATGTGAATATAACATGACACTGTGAAGCCAGACAAACATGCCTAAGGCCGACATCTCTGTACACTGTAAAGTCAAACATCAGCTAACACTCAAGCGCTAAGTCAGGTTTAGAGGAACCTTCATCTCTCCAGCTGTCCCATTAAAGCAGTGTACTGACGGTGTTGCATGATGATCCAGACGTGTCAGTTTTCAGATGTGTAAGAATGATAAGTTAAAGCTGCACTCCAGCCTTACCTAGTTTTGTTGGGGCTCCTTATACTGGTGGTTAGTGGGAAGAATGCTTTCCTTACAGGGAGATACCATGAACATGCTGGCAGGGGCTACCTATTTAAGGAACATGAAATAATGCTAGTCCATAGGGCTAGTGGCAGTGGTGCCAGAACTATGCAGGCATCATTAGGCAGAAGATCAGTCCACCATTGTTAGCCGCTCAAGGCATCATTGGCAACTTCCAAAGCAACCCCAGGATTCCACAGAACCCTAGTTGACAAAAAAAATGCTGTTTTTCAACCAGGGTTCCTCCAAAGGTTGTTAGGGGTTGTTCATTGAGCAAAGAACTTCTCAGGTCAGTTACCACTGATACCAATGATTCTTTTGGCTATCTGTAAGGGTGACATTCTTCCCACTGGCTGGCAATGTAGGAGGCTTTTGTCCTACTGACCACCAGGCTAATGCACCATAAGCTGTGGATATGGTAATTATAGCTGGGGTTCCCTGAGACTTGAAAGTTATTTCCCCCAATGTTAAAAGTGTGGGAAAGGCTGTTCTCTAGTATTCCTCTTTTTCTCCTCCAATGGTAGCTACATAAAAGTTTATGTATGATGGCACAGGGAGGAGCAGAGGAGCTTGGCCAGCATGGTCAATAGTTAGACACACCTAGAGAGGGCAATGACGTGCAAGGAGTCTTCACTCAGAACCTCATCACACACACGGCTACAAGACTTTTCTAGAGCTGCCCCGACTCTCTGGAATGGTCTTCCCAGTCCTATTCGGCTTGCTCCTACTTTCTGCTCATTTAAAAGAGCCCCTTTTCAAACTTGCCTACCCATCCTCTTCTGTCTCCTAAACCTTCACTACTTCCCACCACTACATATCTCCCCTCCTATTGTGTGATACTTCCCCCATCTACTAGATTGTAAGCTCTTCAGGGCAGGGTCCTCTCCTCCTCCTGTGTCACTGTCTGTATCTGTCTGTCATTTGCAACCCCTATTTAATGTACAGAGCTGTGTAATATGTTGGCGCTATATAAATCCTGTTTATTATTATTATTATTAATAATAATAATAATAATAATAATATTAATAAAAAGGGGGAGGGGGCTTTGCTAGGACTCATCATGAAGAAGTCCCATTTGCTAGCAAAATCAAAGGCACAATGTGAGTAAATAAAAAAATATTTATGGGAGAAAAACACTGCAAGTAGGCATTTAAAATGTAATCAGTAATAATAAGTTGTAAAGGTCTTAATATGCACTTTTTGGTGGCAGGGTCTTTTTAAAGTTCACATAGGAATCAGTTGTGGCCCCTTATTACGGTAGTGCCCCAGCACAGGTACCCTTTCTTCTATGTTGAGACGTATAGGTCAGGATATGACGGCGCATTCCTCGGGCTAACACAAACTATACTTCGTTTCCTCTTAGCGCTGGCTGTGCTGGGTGTTTTCCTGACTCTTGTAGAGTAAAAACAAGTTCTTCTGGGTTTAGAAGTTCTCGGTAGCAGTCCTGTACTCCAAGCAGTAACCTGAGCCGGCTGTGTGGCTGAAAGGAATTCCCAGCATATACAGGATTCTGGGATGGCTTTCAGCATTTCATAGGAAAAAAAGGCCATTTTAGGGACAAAATCCACATGATGGATGTAACACAGAACTCTTCACATTAGAGATCACAACAACAACTTCAACATAAAATTTAAATTGTCAATCAACCCAAAAAAAGACATCTTTTAAAGAATACAACACATTTAAACGACAACTTCTGACCCAAAATATATCTATTTTTTATTATTTTTATTATTATTCATGCATTTTTTCATAGCTAGGTATTCTGGTAGCAGGTATGTACTTACATATCTTTATATTTATCGGGGGGGAGCTTCTAGACCTATGGATATAGGTGAAGCCTGATTGTATTTACTGTATAAGGGCCATGTCAAATCGGCAATCTTGACACTAGTGACCAATTGGCAATTCCCAATTGGTTTTATTAGAGTAACCGGAGGAATCTCCTACATGGCTCTGCTGATGGCAACATGTTGCTAGTGGCAGGGTTGCCAATTTGACTTTTTCCCAAGAGTTTTATTTTCTGGTAACTACAATTTGCAATGACCGGTTTAAAGTGGAGAAATAGAAAACAATATGACAAGTTCCAATAATATATTTAGAGTTCCAAGAATCCTCTGTGTGCATAGTTTGGCACCTTTTTTTCAGAAATCATGGTAATGGTGCTTCCGTCTGGTAGCTGACCCTAGGAAAAATGGCTGATGGACTTAAGATTCCTTAGTCATCTCTCCTCTCCATAAATAATGGAGCAGAATTGTGTCACACAGTAGGCTCTGTCCTCCTGTAAGGATGTTCATTACTAGAGGGATGATATGCTGTAAATAGCAGCAGAGTCTTATTTAGTTGAGAGTGCTGCCTCTCCCTCTTTGGTGGCTGATATCAAACATTATACTGTGTATATATACTCAAATAATAAGCAATCCAAATGTAAACCATGGTACCTTCTTTTACCTGAACAAACAAAAAACAACATGAACTCGAGTATAAACCAAGTGCAAAAATGAATCCCTCAAAACAGTAAATAACACCCCCCACCCCCATGTTATATAAATCCCCTTGATGTGCCTATGATTGTACTTCTATTTGTTTTATTGCTCATTTTTTATTTAGAAAAAAACAATAAAATATTGTTTATACAACAAAAAATATACAAAATATATACAAAAATATACAACAAAAATATTGAAATACAAAACAGTAAATAACAGAAATGCCAGTAAAATTATCATTCATAAATACATTCATGGTGTTATTTTAAAACATTTTTTAAATGGAGAGAAAAAAATAAAATCACACATGCTGAGACTATTTTTCTTTTTCCCTTTGTTACAGGTAAAATATTAGGTACCTTTGAGTTGTTATAATGGGTCACTTGTTCTTAAACAATCATTTGTGTATTATTGTTAGCCACCAGTAGACAGAACTGTATCCTCATATCAAGTGTGTAACACACTCTAATAATGTTTTAGGCAGCAAGAGTTTGTTATACATTTTACATGATAACACAGCGCCATCTAGTGGTTTAACCCAAGTATAAATCAAGATTCTTTTTCTATAACATTTTCAGTTAAAAAAAATCATGGCATATATTTGAGTATATATATAACTATTATATAAAATATTAGAGACAGGCTTTTTAAAATATTTCCCTGGAGTTTATCATTAATCAAAAAGCTTTTTATAAATCTAACTGGTTTAAACTGAGGGGGGTATTATTGTTGTACAGCAGCTCTGAAGCAAGATTGTGTTTTAGTTGAAGCTTGTCTATGGTTGGCAAGAAGAAACTTTTTTTGTTGGCAGTTCTAGAAAAATAAAACCGGCTGCAGATTGAAATAAATAATTTGATTGGAATAAAATTACAAAAACCAATGTAAAGCAATTTGATGTGTCCGTTTCAGACGTGCATACTCTTACAGATCTTACAGGACTTGCAAAAAAAAATTCAGCCGACGATGATAATTCCCTTACAATCTGGGTGAATCCATCAGAGAGACTGAAAAATTTACTTTGATAAAAAATTGTGTTCCTTGTGAATTGATCACTTCAACCTGACTCAAAGGTGGGCCTGAACTTAGAGTCCTGAGACAGCAGACTATATTTTTATTGCAGCAAGTTTTCAGTCATCGATCATGGTTGCTCGGGAAGGACACAGCTGTGTGCCATTTCAGGGTTCTCTACAGATCAATAGAGCTCAGACAGGCTGCTGTAGATACAACAGAGATAGACAGTGGTAACGATTGCAGGACAGATAGGGCACGGGGCGGACATTTTACTATGAGAATGTCACCGTGCAAATTCTACAGTGTCATGCATTGAATATAAACTAAGATACATATTGTATATCTTCATGGAGGGGAACAGTACTGAACTAGTCATCTTGTGCTGTGTGTATATAGAGTTTATTATAACTATAATATGATCCTGTCCATGGTATAGTGTCTGATGAATGGTGTGCAATTGAATTATGCACGGTGTTTGTGTACATTATTATTATCAAGTCCAGTGGTTATATGGACGGCGTAGTATTCTATGTATAGTGATATGTGCAGTGCTCGGGGCACAGAATCATATTAGGATCATGTTCCATTGTCAATCATGTAGCAGGTTTATTGCATATTGTAGTGAAAAAGAACAATATTATGATCATGTACAGTCATTGGTCATGTTGGGGTGTAGTGTTCTATGTGTAGAATGTAACAGGCCATGTTCATATACATCTTCCTCTTTCAAAATGACATATTTTTAACTGTGAATAACACGCTGGCTTGGCCTCACCTTGGATTCTGCCCTCTCATTTACCCCCCATATTCAGAACATTTCCAGGTCCTGTCACTTTCACCTACGCAACATCTCCAAAATCCGCCCCTACCTTAGCGGCAACATATTGCGCAGCGCTGTACATTAAATAGGGGTTGCAAATGACAGACAGATACAGACAGTGACACAGGAGGAGGAGAGGACCCTGCCCTGAAGAGCTTACAATCTAAGAGATGGGGGAAGTATCACACAATAGACGGGGAGATATGGAGTGGTGGTGTTATACATATAGAGTGAATTTGAATTGTATTATCATCATGTCCAGTGGTCAGGTATATTGGGGGGGGTGTAGTGATCTATGTACAGAGTGTAAAAAAATAAAACGAGTAATTAATTCTAATTATTAGTGTAATAGAATTATATTATGATCAGGCCCAGCTATGTACAGGGTGTAGTGATGTATTTATAGAGTAATAAAATCATAGTCATGACAAATAATTGATCAGTACAGTAGTATTCTATGCATAGACTGTAATCGAATAGTACTATGCCCACGTCCAATGGTCGGTCATGTTTGATGTATAGTATTCAATGTACAGGGTGTAATAGAATCATATTATGATCATGTCATTGGGTTGGCATCTCCTGCAATGTTCTATATCTGCCTTGAATATACAGTACAGCATATGGCACTAGCTCTCTAAGCTTGCTGCAAGTATTTCAGCAGATGCATAGTTTCCGTAGAATATCTAATAGACAATCCCTATCAGGGGTTAAATAAAAAGATTTCCTGGCAAATGGATTGTGTCCTTAATAATTATCATTAAGTCATTAAATTATAACACTTAGCGGTGCATTGTAAGAAGCTGTCACAAAGGGGATTGGTTGTCTATTGTAGGGAGGATGAGAGATGCTACCATGTCTGTCTTCTCAGGCTCATCCCAGCTGGTGGTCTGGGTTTGTCTGCCATGCAATCAGCTTCTGCTCCATTGATGGGCAGGGTAAAATATAAAAGTGTAGTAGCGCCACCTTGTGGCTCTTTATGTTATTTCAGGCACAAGGGACATAGCTGGTCACACCAGCAAAAGTCATTTAAATTTGCATTTACATTTCGAGCCATGCTCTGCTCTCCTGCAGCTTAATGACTAGCCTCCTCTGTGTATGTAAGCTAATGGGGTGAAACAAAATAAATGTTGGTAATTTAATGGGATTCTTCTACATGCCACAGCACTGACGCTGCACCTAGCCGTCTCCAACAGAGCCCATAACGCGACAAGGTACTAAAATTAAATTAACTGAATTATTGATTGCAGTATTTTTAGAGGTTGTTTGCCAAGGCAGGCATGAAAGGTCATAAAGGGCTCAATGTAAGCTAAGAGTAGGCTTAAAGTAGAACTACGGACCTTATAAAAAAAGTGTGAATAACTGTTAAATAGAAATGCAGCTGCGGAGTTTTCTCTTAGTTCCTCTGCAAAGTCTAATGTTGATCCTGCCAGTGAGGTCCACTTTCTGTAGGTTCCTGTGAGGGGGTGGCAACGATACTGCACTGCTTTTGAAATCAGAGCAGAGTTGTCACTCTGATGAAGGCTGTGCACACATGGGCAGCATTGCAGGGGATGACGTTTTAAATCTTATATCATGACCTCTAGCTATGCATTGGAGAAGAACACATTCAGATCTTGGCAGTCTTGGCAGCTCCAAGCCCATAACAGATGTCAGAGCAAAACAGAAAAATAAAACATGTACACAACATCTCTGCTCATTTCCCAAGTTTCATACCCTTAAAAACATTGCATACATAGAAAAACTCCTGTTGATCTGCCAGAAAATTAGTAATACCCAACATTTATGACAACGCTGCCTTAGCTACACTGCATCCCCAGCAGCGTTGTCACCGACTGTCCACCTCTCTGTCCATATCCAGCTGCTTCTGCAATAACTTTACAATCTTGGTGATAAAAGCGGCAAA
>NC_092864.1:13695382-13737699 GCF_032062135.1 Pyxicephalus adspersus
AACTAATAATTAATCAGCGGTCACCAAGCAGCTATAGGACAATTATATGTTGGCATTTCCCACAAGCCCAAAAAAAGCATAAGACATGGCGGGAAATATCTACAAAGATAATAGTCTAATAAGATTCAGATCCTTAAATAACCCAGATGTAATTGGTTATTTTAAAAAAAGCTAAACTCAAGACAAAAAAAAGCTTTTCCCTTCATCTTTATATATACAGTTTCTCTACTGCAGTAATTAAATTCCTCCACTAGATGTCCTCAGTTTTCCCAGTTGAATGACGCCCGGTTCTATCGAACCTACTTTTTTTGTGCTCAGGCTGTCATGGAGTGTCTTGTAATAAATGGCATGCACACACCACTGCATGAGGACTGTACAGTGCAGCAGTATGGATTGTCCACACAATGCCATCACCAGAGAAAGATGCCATGACATCATTCGACTGATGGGAGTTTTAACAAAAAATAAAAAAAGATCTACTACATACAGGGCTGGTTTCTAAATAGAACACATAGAAACATTTACATATAGACATTTACAATAAAGCAGTACAAGGAGAATTGATGATGATCACCCACCAAGACCAATCACAATTCAGCTTGGTAAAGTGGTGGATATATAACAGCAGTGTGCGGCGATTAAATAGATGAAGCCGAACCAAAAGCCACATGTCCCTTTTATCATTTAGGTTGACATGGGATTTACACAGGGAAACTCAGGGCAGGGAAACAGGGTGATGGGGGAGAGCAGTGAAGGTGAATAAGTAGTAGAGGAATGAGTTGCCTGTGGGTTCTGTACATTCATCTCCCGGCTTGTATACTGATTTACTGATCATGCCTAACCAAGCTATTACCTTACACACAAAAGCAGTGGTGAGACATCACACTGCACTAGATATTTGTGGAATTTGCCCATCTGGTCTTCCCCAGAACACTACCCCGTTTCCCAAAATCTAAACAAAGTCCATTTAGCAGCTACATTAGCCATTCGTCCAAGAATTCCCACAGTTCTGCGATTAGACTTTGGGACGAGCATTTAGTGGTAAGATCTCCTGGAAGTCCTTGGCCATCTCCCTCAGAGGGTCCATGATGGGGTTGACATTTTCTTCCATCCATTCCTCCACCGTGTCTGGGTAGAAGATGGCATCCAGGTGGGTGCGGAGAGATTGGATGTGAGACTCCCACTCCTCACTGGCTCTGGGAAGGTGACGGGAAAGGTATTATTTCATGAGTAGTAGTACCCACTAGTAGTAGTTTTATATGCAAAATTGTACAGAGAAGTAGAGATGGATTCATGTTTTCCAAAGTGTAATCTTTCCTTGCAACCCTTCCCCTGTAGGTCATCTTGATCATACATATACAGAGGTTGCTCACACACTTCAAAAATGTTACAAAGGAGAAAGGGGCACTCTTTGCATCTGGAGGAAAAGAAGTTTAAGCTCCGGATAAGGAAGGGATTCTTCAGTGTAAGGTCGGTGAAAATGTGGAATCAGCTCCCTCAGGAAGTAGTTTCAGCAAATACTATAGATTGCTTTAAGAAAAAGCTGGATGATATCTAGAAGCACAGAATATATCTGGGTATTACTGCTTTAAAGTAAAGATAACAGTGACTGTTGATCCAGAGAACGTCCGGTTGCCTCATGGAATCAGGAAGGACATTTTTCCCCTGCAAATTGTACCAGGGTTTTTTTTTGCATTCCTCTGGATCAACTATGTCTTATAGGTTTTATATCTGGGATATGTTTATTTCCCTAGTGGTTCAACTTGATGGACTTATGGCTTTTTTCAACCTGACTTGCTATGTAGCTTCAAAGATAAAGGCTATCTTTATAAAGGTCACATGAGGTCCATATGGTGCTGGCCTGGAGACACCATACCATTTATGAGAAGAAAATAAAAACTAATATAGGAGTTTAAAACAACTACTGCTACCACTACTTCTCTGTGATCCTAACACAGAGCTCAAAACAACTGCCCCTTCTACATCACAATATCTCCCCATCAACCATAAAGTAAGTCCTTTGCATTTGATTTGCTTACACCTGACATGGTATTTATCATAGTGGTTTCCTATATAACTTATATGCTTTTCACCATTACCTCACATAGAAAATTAAATATTTCTTATCCTATTGAAAAACCGTGAGAATAACCCAAACCTATCTTGAGCACTATACACTATTATGAATACATAATAACATGGTCACTATCCACTATTGTAACTCGTTAATTGTTCCTATTTATACGAATATTGTTAGAATACTTGAATATGCAATATTTTAATGTGTATTCTCAATTATTTTTTTTTAAACCAGTACATCTCATTAAAAAAAAAAAAAAAGCCTGAAGAAGCCACAAGGCGAAACTCGTCGGGTAAAAGACAACTGTCTTAAATTCTACACAATTTAAACTGTGTACTGTCTGGCAATAGTATAAATGTTACTTTCTGTATATATTTGGTAACATTCAGAAGTAAAAATCTTTATTTACAAAAAAAAGCCCTTTTTTCTTCTATCCTGTACATCATATTGTAAAAAAAATAAAATGTAGAGACCCCTGACTGGTCCAGTTTTTGGGCAGTAGTGAGCTCATGCACGTTGTAGTTCACAATGAACCAGTCATGTACTTGGTATCACACATGTGAAGTGGCAGTCTGTGCTATGTTTATTAATATACCTGTTGGATGCCATAATGAAATACTTACATGATGTGAGCAACTGGTTGCCTACGGGGTTCGGAACCCCCTCTGAATCAACGTTCACCCTACTCCACATAATATTTTTAGTTGGATTAGCATAAAAGCCAGGCAATTAGCGTCTTCACAAGGTGTTCAGCAATGCCACATGCCATGTTTCTCTGGTTGTACTTTTGATTCCAGAGAACATTAGAAAACAAATGTACATATCTCCAGGTTTCCACACTTACTTTAAGATTTTGGAACTAAAGGACTCCATTTTAAGTGGATTTGCAAACTGGTGTTTTCTGTGGTACCGGGAGAACCAGCCATTGATCTCACTGTGGAAGGAAGAGATTTTTAAAGAAATTATGAAATAGATATAGCAGATATAAAACAGCAAATCATACATAGAAACAGAACATCAAGGAGTGCAAGCTGCAGAAGTCATAAAATCCAGATGTCACACTTACCTCTCCCTCACTAAAGTGCCGACGCCTCTCTCCTGCACATGCTGGCAGTTCTGACTCTGGGGGTGCCTGCACTACCAAGCTGTATTAGTTTCATCCAACCTGCCGGCCAATCAGAAAATAGCCACTTAACCATCCCTGGCTATTTAGTTAGCTCAGACACTGCACTCAGTGTTTGTGCAACATTTCTCCACTAGTGCCGAGCCCCTAGTTCTGTTGAGCTAGTTCCTGTACACCTGTTGGTTAATTCAGCGTTTATTCTGTCCAGCTCATGTGTTAACCCCTTGTTCCCCAGTCCGTTTACAGCAAATTCCCTTTGTGCTGTTCGAGTGCTCATGTCTGTCTGTGGATATCCCTGTGCCACCTGTGCCTCCTGTTTCTTCCATTATCTCCTGTGTTCCCTGTGTCCGCAGCGGCTCCTGTGTCATTGCTGTCTATATCCTGGATCCCTGGTATTTGACCCCTGGCTTGTAACCTGACCTCTCTTGCTTGCTGGCTGCCTTGAACCTGGCCTTTCCTGACAATTCTTCCTCTTGGTGATTTGTAACCGTGTATCTTCCTGCCCACTCTGGTGTGGTCAAGGACCGCAACTTGGCGGTAACCAGCAGCGGAACATCCTCACCACTAGAGGCACTGGAGAAGACCTGGTTGCCGCTTAGACTCTGCACCTTGGCCCTTTTTTAGGGGCTAACACCCTTTTTGTGCAAGCTGTAGTGCTCACCAGTGGCCCTGTTTTCCCCAGCGTGACACCAGATCAGTGTTTCTCCAGCGGTTGTTGTGGGTTACTTGAACTATAAGCAATGTGGACCTCTCAGATCAGTTACCACCGACACCAATGATCTTCTTGGCTACCAGTAGGGGTGATGTTCTTCCCAATGGTCGGCATTGTAAAAGAAATTCCTCCCACTAATCACCATTTTATTATACTGTGAGCTCTGGATATAGTAATTATAGAAGGAGTTCCCTGAAGTAATTCAAACATGTTAAAAAGGTTGAGAAAGGCTGATATAGATGGCACAGAAGGGGACATGTGATCAAGACGGTATAGAAAAGGCAGCCAAAGTCATAAGGTCACAATGGCAGTAATGAGGTCAATTGCTCAGTAAGAGAAGCCGAACTGCATCACATGATCAGAACAGCCATACAAGGGTGATATGATAAGGGTCACATAATCCGAATAGGACTACTGGCATCACTTGCTCTGGCTGAGTTTTTCCAGATTTTCCTTTAGGCGCAGTACACACAAAAGATCAGCTTACAATCTGTGCTTGACTGACCAGTCTGATAGATCTTCTAATTGTTAATTAATTCATCCGAAGTCCAAAAACACAGCAGACACCTGTTAAGAGAATCTGGACTTCCAATTGTTTTCTCTGGATAAAAATGTTCGGAATTCTGAATGAATTAACTCAATTGATATTTACCAACAAGTCCAACCTATTCATAAATGAAAAAATCTCCTATGATTGATATTCTTTTAGAAAGTACAATTCTGTCTGTGTGCTTTACTCACTAATCAGCCTCTGTGATCTCCCACACTTTATTCCTCAGCTCCAAATGGATTTTTTTCACCATGCCATAGATTTCAGCTCCTGGGAAGGCTCCAGTCCCCTCACTAGGAGAAAGAAACATTTCTATTAAACTTTCATACCAATCACAAATTGTTCTCACGTATCAAGCACTGTACAACTTTAGGAACACATTCTAGGATCAGCAAGGTTACAGATGGGATGTATGGAGTGCTATTTACCAAGTATTTGTCTCTGTGTCAATCTTGCTGAAGCCCAATATGAGAGCGATCTCCTTTTTGGCTTCCTCAGTGACCTGACCTGCAGAAGAGAAGGGATGGGAGATGGTGGGCAGCGCCATGGAGAATCTCAGCACTGGGTAATAATTTGTGGATCTTACCATATCTCAGCTTTTTTAGACACACAGCCAACGATGGAATGGCGACGGGAAGTAGTTCACAAAGGACAGAATAATGGTCATACCTGCAGAAAGAGACAAGCAAATGTCACTCGGATATAGAATCCCTGTACCTGCTGCAGACAGTGCCAGTGTGTGTGGTCCTCTCTGATATGGCAAAGTATGACTAATCCATTCTAATGCCTGGCCATGCTCCTCAAGGCCAAATGCAGCCTATTCTATTTCAAAAGAATGCAGTGGTGCCTCCATTTTTAAACTGAGGAGGCCCAAAAGGCATAAAACTGCTGGCTGGAAATCTCTAATAGTAATGTTGCATCTGTGCTACAACCAAAAGCCCTAGATGTTAGTTGGCCACAAGACATTGATTGCTTTGGCCAATTTTTAAAGTGATGAAATGCAGAGATATTTTAATTTAAGAGGGCATTGATGTATTTTGCATCACTCTTTTTAGAAGTTCTTGCTCCCTTATGCTAATGTCACCATACACTAATTGGCTGTTCCTAGCAGTTATTGCCTGAAAACCAAGCATGTGCTGCTACCTGGCTGTCCATGTAACTGCAATCATATCAAAATTTGCTAGAGATTTGAAAAAGCTCAGTCATTTTTATGATTATTTTTGTTAATATTATTAATAAACAGGATTTATATAGCGCCAAAATATTACGCATCGCTGTACATTAAATAGGGTTTGCAAATGACACAGATACAGACAGTGATACAGGAGGAGGAGAGGACCCTGCCCTGAACAGCTTACAATCTAGTTTGGATGTAACTGCTGGGGGGTAGAGATGTTACATGAAACCACAAACAATAAATGCCATATAACATGCAAGGAGATAGAAACCTGTTTGGCAAGCTTGATGTCTAATAAAAAAAATCAGGCACATTTTCAGCAACATATTCCCTAAGGGGGACTTGGCTTTTTCCATTCATAGACAAGTTCCCATATAATGGCTACAACTGCTGGACATTTTCAAGTGGTGCTAGTTCTAAGAGAAAGCACAGTATACTATTAAAGCCCCAGCATACAAATACATACATGGTCTGATGAATTTGGTTAGGGGAATAGATATGGAGTATCCTGCACCTCAATCCCCCTGAACACCTTTGGGAAGAATTGGGACACTGATCATGAGCCAGATCTTCTCATCCATAGTGGCTGAACTCACAAATGTTCTTCTAGCTCAAAGGGAATAAATCATATACATTCTCCAGCTCTGGGTGTAAAGCTGGTTCTTTAGCTGTCAGCATGCCCTACAGAGATACCAAGCCTCCTGCCTTTATTTGTTGCCTTTATTTTGTTATTTCTCACCTTTGCCACCCGGTCAGTGCTATGCCACTATAACGGATATTGGGGAACTTGCTCATCCCATCAATGACCACCTTCCACTGCTGGTGGTTTCTCATGTGCAAATCCATAGGGGTCCAAATCTGGTTGGGTAATGATGCCCCTTTAAAGGCGCTTGCAAACCAAATGTTGGAAAATCCGCTCTTTTCATACTTGGAGATAAATGATTCTGGCAAAGGAGGAAAAATACAGAAATGTCAAATGAAAGCCAAATACATGTGAAGGATCTCTACATTATTATTATTGTTACACAGTATTTATATAGCGCCAACATATTACGCAGCACTGTACAAAGTCCGTTGTCGTGTCACTAGCTGTCCCTCACAATCTAATGTACCTACCATAGTCATATGCCTTTTACGAAATTTGGGGGGAAGCCAATTAACCTAACTGCATGTTTTTGGAATGTGGGGGGAAAGCCATGCAAACACGGGGAGAACATACAAACTCCATGCAGATAGTGTCCTGGAAAATATTCAAACCTGGGACCTAGCACGGCAAAGGCCAGAGTGCTAACCACTGAGCCATTATTTACATAAGTGTCTGTGGTACATATTGGATTTCAGCTGCCAACACTGCTCGGTGAGACCCATCACTTTCCAATCTGCAAAGCTGATGATTGCAGATCTATAGGTCTGGCTCAACAGGAGGGGTGTCGGTCCTCTGCAGAGGGACTACTGCTTCTACACAAAGCTTCTTCTCTGCAGCACGTTGATACAGGCTTTACTACTTTTTTAAAAAAACATCTGTTGGGCATCTTGTTTCGACGCATCTACAATGTATTTAGCAGATTGAAACTAAGCGCCTGCATGAAGCTGATCAAAACAGAAATACCTGTGGGCAAGTTAATTGTGTGTATGGCTCATAAACCACATTCCTAAAATAGAGTTACTTACCATTGCTAATATGAAAACTTTCCATTTTTTTTAGCTTTTATAGACCCTGAATGCTGTAGATTATTAGTTCACTTAGAATCAGTATTAAAAAACAGTAATAATCCACGACAGCGTCCCCCACTTTTGGAAGTGTCTGCGCTGAGCCTCCCCGGTCTTAATAAGTGCAGACGTGCTGTCTTATTACCGAGGGCTTCCAGTCATTTTCTGGTGCCTTTCGTACAAGCTAATCTCATGGATAAGCTGCTTAATGTGCTTTGCACGGCTGTGAGGCTTACAATATAAAAAAAATCTTTTTTTCTTCATTATGATATGGCATTCATTTTTTAACAGCAGCAAAGCATAAAGTCTGCCTATAAATGCAGAGATAATATTAAAATTCCTATTGAGAAAAAACAAGATTTTTCACGGTGGTGACCATGCTCTACCTTTTGGCATGGGAAAAACAGATATACAGATATGTAATAAATACAAGTCAAAAGGCATTATGAAAAACATTTACCAATTACTCCATCATTAAAGAGACCCTGACATTATACATTAGCCCTGTGTGTACCTGTATCTGTGGTAGGGGAATGTCCCTGTTACTTTGTCAGTTCAAGGAGAACTAAAGTTATCGGTTATCATTGTATAGAGGAACAGGTGACGTCCCCTCTGCAACAATCTCTCCAACCTGCCTGATCGCTCTGGGTTTCTGGCAAAAAAGCTAAGCTGCGCATGTGCAGTGTCACCTTTGGTTGTCAGAAAACATGGCATTCCCAGCATTGTCTGAACATGCCACAAATGAATGAGTTCTTGCACAAGAGTTACATCATCAAGGTGGTCAAGGATCGCAAGGAGGAAAAAGATAGAAGAAGATGGAGGTGCCCTGAAGAAACAGGGGCAGGTGGGTAATGCAAGGTTTAGTTTAACTTAAAGAACTAAACTGAAGAAGTGGAGTATTTTTGAGGCACATGGGAATGTTTGCCTGCCTAACAATCAACTCCTCTCCTTCATTCCCTAACCATTTCCCCCAAATTTTGCATCTGGAGGAAAAGAAGTTTAAGCTCCGGATAAGGAAGGGATTCTTCACTGTAAGATCTGTGAAAATGTGGAATCGGCTCCCTCAGGAAGTAGTTTCATCAACTACTATTGATTGCTTTAAGAAAAAGCTGGATGTTTTTTTAGAAGCACAGAAAACGACTGAGTATTAAGTCTTTAAAGTTAATATAACAGAGACTGTTGATCCAGGGAACGTCCCATTGCTTCAGGGAATCAGGAAGGAATTTTTTCCCCTGTTGGAGCAAATTGTACCAGGGTTTTATTGCCTTCCTCTGGATCAACTATGTCCATAGGGTTTACATCTCGGATATGTTTATTTCCCTAGTGGTTGAACTTGATGGACCTATGTCTTTTTTTCAACCTGACTTACTATGTAACTGAGAATTCATATTAATAGCAGTGCTGTGGGAATATGGTGCATGTGGTGGCTAAATGCTGTAGGCACATCCAACCTGCTTCAGTGGTCAATGGCTCTCTTTACTGCTCAATCAGCCAGGTCTGACGTGCTAAATACATTAACAAAACTATGGACCTGCTACGCATTTTGAATGTCTTTCCAAATACATAGGAATAGGACAGAACCTTTGTTTATGATCGGCAAGAAAAAGAAACCAGAGTGCACTTGGTTCAATGGAGATCATGCTCATTATATGGCCATACACATACATGTGACTGTACAGTCTGTACAAAAGTTGCAAAAAGCTCAAAGCTTCAATAAAGTAACAAATTTCTATCTGTTAGATATAAATGTTTTACCTCTTTTTACAATGTCGGTATTGCTTCATTTATAGTGGAGAGTTCTTTGGTAGACACTAAATATCCTGTGGGTCATCACATTTATAAGAATCAGACCACAGCTTGTAGCCAGTGAAACTCCTAGGGTTCTCTTTATTTATTAGAGCCGAAGGAGGTTTGTGACTGGAGGAGAGCTGGTCATTTGACTTTGGCAGGTCTATTTTCCCGTTTATTTTTTAAATTACTATTCATTTTTACTATACTCCCCACGATCCTGAAATGGTAGGCAGCAGAATTTATTTGTAAAGTAGTAGGCACTAGTTGGATAAATGTGGAGTTTTTCTACAGCAGTGAAGCCATTACTTTTTGAATGAGCCCCTACATTTTTATTCTGATTAAAGCTTGCCTTATAAATGATAATTATATTGTAATCTTGCCTGAGCAAAAACATTTTTCTTTACACACTGAGCAGTCAGAAGGCTGTATATACTCCTTACCTGTTTGTTCCATGTTGAAGTTTGTATGGTACAGCCACAGGACAGGAGAGACATACTTTGTAATACCAGAAGCTGCAAGAAAAATGCAGAGTTTGTAACATGGAGCAGTATCATAATATTATAAATCTTTTGCAAGAGTAAGTAGAAAAAGTCTGGAGATGGGCAAATACATAGTGTAGACATTTAAAGCCTGTAAATATAGTAATACATGCAATGACATTGCTGATTTCCTTCTGCAAATGCCATTTACCTTGGAGAATTAGATTTAAATCACTGCTTTACTACACTGCCTCCCTCCACCATTCAAAATATTTTAAAAATATAGTGTTATGGGAAAGCTGTAAAAAAGAAGTATAAAGGTTGCCACTGCTCACCTTTCCTGCTAAGAAAGTCCATTCCAAAGCAGATTGTATACTTTCCTAGTCATTAATATTATTACACAGTATTTATATAGTGCTGACATATTAAGCAGCGCTGTACAAAGTCCATAGTCATGTCACTAGCTGTCATTTAAAAGGTGCTCACAATCTAATGTCCCTACCATAGTTATATGTCTTAATGCAGTCTAAGGTCATTGGGGGTAGCCAATTAACCTAACTGCATGTTTTTGGAAAGTGGAAGGAAACCCACACAAACACAGGAGAACCTGCAAACTCCATGCAGATAGTGTCTTGGCTGAGATTCCAAGCTGGGCCAGATTGCTAACCACTGAGCCACCATGCTAACATTGTACCACTGACCTGGAACATGTATGAAAGTATGCAGATCTGGTTTTCTGACATTCTTATCTGTATGCTTCTATCAGGAAAAGGCTGGCATATGAGCAAAAAATACGGCTTTAAATTATAACAAAAAGGGCTGTCTGTGCCTTTGCATGGCATAAAACAATTCTTTATAAGAATGAATAGCATAAACACACATAATGGACACAGACTCACCACTAATGCTTTCTACACTGAACTTTCTAAGCATGTCGTCCCACATAAGAATGCTCTTCCCAGGGTACTGAGCGTGCAGGAAGTCCACCACGCTCTTCAGATGGGCCAGGTACATCTTCCCAAGGTCTCCTTTGTTATTGTTCAGCCAGGACTTGGAATCCTGTCCTTCTCCGAGGTGGTAGACCTGAAGGAAATGCAGAAGGGTTATTTGGCAAAGGTTCAGCATTATGAATGAAACCAACAGAGCATAACATGAAATACAAAACTGCTACAGCTTTGTTACGTTAGTCATCCAAATCCAAAAACAAGGCCAGAAAAGTCATGTGCTCATGGAAAACAAATGACTGGTTTTCCCAGACATTAGTTACTGTGCAGCCAGCTTTTAGAAATCTTAGAATACTAACTTTAGCCCCAAACAGGTCACTTTTGCTGGAAATGATTGTTAATGATAGTTCCAGCAAGATTAGAATGAACTCTGAAGAGACAGATTGCTCATTCTATGTAAAATTAGGCTATGTACACACATCAAATGATTCTCATCCGATAATCACCTCAAGGCCGATATCGGACGAGAATCTGGTGTGTGTACAGCACTCATCGTCCGCCATTCTGTGGTCAGCCTGGGCGGATCCACAGACGACAAACAAACGTAATTGCAGTGCAGGGGAGAGAGCGCAGTGGGGTGCCGCTCTGTCATTCTCCCCATAGAGCAGAATGGTGTTGTATCAACATCACTCATTCATGCACTGTGCAGTCTTTTGTCATTGAAAAGGATTGTGAACGATCCTTTCCAAATACAAATATTGCACGTATGTACCAAGCCTTAGTGGCTGGACAAGCAGAAGGCACCCTAATGAGTTCCCCTTTACAGGAAACCGCAGTGGTACTTAGCCGTCATTTGCTCAGGAGATCTGGCAGGATGATCATTGAGCGATGTTTAGGGACAGCTTTACACACACTAGATGTTCACCCATAATAACCACCCACATTTGGCAATGAAAATCCAGCACCTACACAGCTTTTAACTTTGGATATTCCTACCATCACCTCTTGCATGTGGTTGATCTCATAATGGCCTAGAATTAACTAGCAGGTGTTCTAGGAGGCTGAAGGTCATCAAAAATGTCAATCGATACAACTGAAATTTTCTTATTTTAAAAATGACTGAACATTTTCCAAAATTATTTCCTTGGACTGGAAGCCTAATTCATTTGTATATAAATGTATACATTTCCATGATCTATTGCTCAAATTGATCATTTGGCTTTGTAGGAAACAGAACAAATTGGACTGATTCTTTCACAGTCCGGCGTTTTCAGTATACATATATAGGAGGTATACAGTACTGCCTAAAGTTAATCAATGACAAAAAGCTGATAATATAAAAAAAAACAAAAGAAAACAAAAGGGGAAAGAAGTGAAATGAGACAAGAGAAAGGATACCATTATATTTGGGGTCTTACCTCATCTGCTCCAATGTGGATCCAGTTGCACATTGGATGCTTTTCCAGAACCTGAGACAAGACCATTCTCAGCATGGGCATAGTCTCTGCAGAGTGGGGGTTCAGGCTGTTGGGGTAACGCTCCACTTCTCTCAGACCTCGGAACTTTTCATGCTTTAAAATATACTGCATGTGAAAAATCAAGACCATATAAAATCAGACCTGGTCCATGTTTTGAGCAACAGATTAGGAAATTTATAATAGCAGATTCTATACTGTACAAAAATCACCTAAAGCAGCCTCTCTCAGCCTTTTAACATGCGGAAACCTTTGAACTAATTTTGAGATTGCTGGGAAACTCCGTCTATAATTACTATATCCTTAGCTCACAGTACATCAATTGGAAGAATGCCTCTTACATTGCCTGCCGGGGGGGGAGAATGATCTTAATGAATGAATGATGAATCTTAATGATAGCCCAAAAAGATCATTGGTGTCATTTAACCTGACCTGAGAGGTACAAATTGCTCAAGGAACTGTAAGCAAACTCTGGATGAACCCTGGCTTAGAAAGAATGGCCTAAGGTTGCTAAAAACAATTCTGTCTCCATAGAAATAAGGCACATGGATTTGTTTTTACAATTGTTGCAAAGAACAATTCAACCCCCCCAAAAAAAAATGTGTACAGTAGTCCCTTGAGGTTGTTCATCAATCCGCCCCAGAAGACAGAACAGAATGACAGCACTCACTTGCCCTCCCCTCTCCATAGAACAGAATAGTGCTATGTGTACAGTGCTCATTCATTCTATTGATCAAGAAAGAATATTTCCAGTGATAGTAATCTTAAAGGCTTTCAGATAAACTATAACTGTTCTGTTTTACAAATCTTATCTAGATTTTATTACTTTTCCCATCTACATGTGTCCCTAGGGTCATCTCATAACTCTAGGCAAACTTTCCCATTTCTCTGTACAAAAAGAAAACAGCAGGATAACAAGCAGAACCAGGTCACCTAACCTCAACTACGATGTGATAACACAGCAATCACATCCCACTTTACAATGCGTCATAAGGTGCTGACGGTGTGAGATAGCGGTGGAATTACACATTCTGAAAGCCTTCTGGGTGTGTACAAAGAACAAAAAGAAACCTGCTCTACTGGTATAATCGGCTTCTTGTACATTACAGGGCCATCCGCTATCTATTGTGAAAGCTGCTCTGTGTATACAATACCTCTTTCTAGACAACAGTTTTCTCTGTTACTGTTGGCAAAACACCGATATCTGTGGACAAACTTCCTCACCTGTCATTATCACGACTTGTAGACATAAGACAAATCCCCAACCCATTTATAGTTGGATCATTCATAGCGGAGTTTGCAGGACTGAAGTGCAGAGGTTACTCTTAAATTGTTGATGGTTTGGAATGATTAGTGTCTTACCAGGTAGAAAAGACAGATCAAGATGACAGCCAAGCAGTCTGCATCTTTAACCAAAGTTCCTTTAACTTTATCCTTAACTAAAGTTCCACTGAGAATATATATTCAGGCAGCAAGACAGGCAATGACCCTTTTGCAAAAATCTCTCCAGGTGACAAAAGCTGCACATGCCCAACAACAGCTTTGGTTGCAAGGAGACCCGGCATTCCTGGCTTCCTCTGCGTACCCCTGGAATAAATGAATTATCATACATGGATCCATTGAACAACCGACGATGAACGATCGCAGCAGAAATGAAGGGAGGAGAGTGCAGCAGAGTGCCACTCGCTTGTTCTTCCCCTTTCCCTCTCCATATAGCAGAATGGTCAATCATGATTATAATGACAATAATGGAATGGCCAATACGGAGCCTTACTTCTACTTTCCAATTACAAAAAGCAGACATGGTGTTTAAAAAAGCACCACACCAGTTAGACTCTGTGCACTGTAACAAAGCTGGTCAGCCATATCCCAAGCCACTGATTTAGTGACTTCCATTAATAAATATTCTCTGGACGTTAAATCATCTAAGGAGCAGTGTTCTCTCCAGCCCCTTTTAGCTGGGTGAACCACCCAGAACTTTTCCATAATGACCCTGCTGTTTATGGGTGGATACTGTAAGGCTTGGTCACAATACAGGGGCTCCTGCCCACAGCTTCATCTGTCCCAGCTAAAAAAATTGTAGGGCAAATACTTAAGAGGTATCGTGTCATGTTTGTTCCACCCAACATTTTGCCATTATCTACAGCGTAAATATGTTTTGTAACCTGTATGGAACCTGAAGAACATTAATGGGTGAAGGATGATATTTGAAAGCACAAATACACTCCAACAGTCCCCCACAAGCGGTCAAGTAGCATGTAGGGACTCCAAGGTATGACCTTAGCAATCTATGGACAAGGATATTCGATAGAAGTATAAAGACTACCACCATGTCATCACAAAAAAAGTTTGTCATTGCATAAGACCTATATTCATAACAATTCTATTCTCCATAATGAGGAGCATACGCATATTATTAATACAGATGCATGAATAACACATATGTATGAGTTTAAACCTTTTTTAAAAGTTCTTATTTTTTTTAACAAATAAAACTGTTCACCCCCCTTTCCAGTGTTGGACACCAGTCTGAACAGTCCAAGGTAAGACACAGGTGGGAAGTGGTTCCCTTTGCATTCCAGAAGGGTTTCTCAGTGCCAGCAGGTTAAGCAGCAAAACTGACTACAGAACCCGCTGGTCCCATAAGAAAATGCTGGGACTCCACCAGCCAGGAAATAAGGTTGGCAGATTTGTCACAGATTCGGATGCATTTTGTAATAATCTCAATGTGCAGGGAAGTAATTTCAGTCCAAAAGAGGAACCTTAAAGCCCATGCAAGACTGAAGAGGTGTTTAACCATTTCCTTTAGATTATATGTGTCTCCATTTTTGATAGGCGAGATGCTTAGTTACTGAGACACTCGGGTAGTTTCCTTGTCATGTGTTTAGGACTTGATGAAAAAAGTGAAATATTTTTCTTCATGTACCAAAGATTGCAATCAGCAGCACCCTGACAGCGGTCCCCCTACTTCATTCACAGATCCCTTGGGATAGATCAATAAACGATGATCAGGGTATAAATCATTGCTATACAGGGGGAGAGAGCACAACAGGGTGCATCTTGCTTGCCTTCCCAACCCCCACCATAGAACAGAATGGGCGCTGTGTGTACAGTTCGTTTGTCTTTCACTGGAAAATCATTAAATGCTTCCGGGGACAAAAACATACCGCGTGTATGCAGACTTACACACCAATATAACACTCACTCTCACATGTAAGAATCACCATGGCCAATATGTATGGGAGACAAAAAACCTACTAGTGTGGTTTAGGGCTGTGGGATAAAGCTGAAGCATTTAGAATAAAATGTCCTTACAACCTCCATGCAGACAGCATTCTGGAGGGATATGGCTTATATATAAGTCAGAGCCTCAAAACTGCAAGTACAACATGGCTACTTATCTTCCCCACCTATAACTCAGAAAAGTATAATGACTTTTCTAGAATATATAAAAGTTTTTCTATTTCCTTGGTAGAACTGCGGAGGGGGAACATTTTTAATATACATTTTCTTTAGTTCTGTTCTAAATAACTCAGCGGATTCTTGAAACATTATAAGGTGTAGGCAGTACTGGACTTTCTTTACAGAAAGCCCACCATAAAGTCCAATAACAATAAGATTGTAAATGGAAGTATATGGTCTCTTATACCGGCCCTGAGTGACAGGATAGGTCGTGAATTGGTTCTCAGCTTGCAGAACTCACTCTGAGGAAACTGATTGAATCATCAACAGCTTTATGAGTACAAGACTGCTGGAGAAGAGACAGAAATGCAATCATTTGTGACTCTAGTCAAGCGTGAAGAGAACGGTAGTGCAGACTGCTGTAAAATTACCTTCATTACATTCAATACCTTCCTGTTTGTCTTATTTCCGAGGGCAAGGGGAGGTTGGGAAAGTGAACAGAACTATAAATTGATTATGAACGAGAAGAAACATGGCTGAAAGCGGACTGCTTGATATCCGTGCTGCCATTCTGTCCCTTGTCACAATTAATAGCCTCTTCAATGAAAGCATTGTGGAACTTCAACCTGTCATATTACAAAGAATATATAACACTTACTATAAAAAAATGGAAACTGGATCAAGAGAACTTCCCAGAATTCATCAATCACTGTGAAGCCAATAAGGGAGTCTGTTCCCCTCTAATGTAGCCCCATATGTTTGCAGATTACAAGTGCGGGAAAATGAGGACACCTCTGCGCTGGATTATTCTTTAACAATCTGTGATATTTATGATAGAGGGGAGTTTTTCTTATCTTTCTTGTTATGGGGTGAACTGAATGGTCTCACCATTGCTCTTTGGGGATTTAAATGTCTGCTTAAATTATTTCAGTATAGTGGTAGGAACATGCTTCTTCCGGATCCTTTGTAACCCCGCAGCCTAAATGCACAACCAAAACCATTGGTTTATATCAGACACAGTCTGAGATACAGAGCCATGCGTTTAGTTTGGATGAAGCCAAGTCCAGCATGTACATCCCATCAGTGCAAGGTATTATGTTATTTACAATGATAATTACAAATTACTTAAATCAATTTTTTGGTTGAGAGCATTGGATTACTTGCCTAATTACTGGTCCAAATGACCAGCAATATCTATCATTCTGTTTTTATCTGATTGTGACCCAACCTGACTGCAAAGCTATACAAATAAGCCCCATATGTTTCTATGATCAGATGAGAATCTATGACTTGACTGCAGAGGTATGCAAATAATTCCATCTAATTCCCATGATCAGCTGTGAGTACGCAACCCGACTATATGGTCAACTGTGGATCCACCATGCAAAGGGAGTTATGTTTTATTGTACGATCCTAAAATGAGGCAGAAAATCTGGATTTCTGCAACCAATTATGCATAATGTGAATGTCTTTAGTTATAACAAGGCAACAAATATACTTCAAAGCTACAAACTTGATTTTGAACAACTCCATCTGTATTCATTCGCATAAAGGGTCTATTTTTTTCAAGCTCTTCAAGGCCAGAGAGGATATACTTTCATCAGTGAAACTGAGTGATCCAGCAAACCTGGAATGGATCTGGTCCAGAATTGAAAACATTTGCTATCAAATAGCAAATTACTTTGAAGAAATCTATTCCATCTGGGTGATCCAGCAAACCTGGACAGGATTGGAAACATTTGTCAGCAAATTAATTTTAAGAAACCTATTCCAGGTTTGCTGGATCACCCAGCTTTACTCATGAAAGTGTATCCTCTCCAGCCTTAAAGAGCTTTAATAAAATCAGGCCCAGCAAGCGTTAATAACCTACCGTATCACACACATATTATAAGATCCAATATTAACCATAAAGTATACAAAATATATATTTTACCTCCATATGTCCAAATGTTTGTATGAGGGGCACCACTTCTAGATTATTCATCTCAGCAAGTTGTAAGATCTTTGCAATGTCCTCCTCACTGGAAATATCAGAGGCAGAGAGTAAATAGATGGATTTTTACAAGGTTCTGTTTAGGATTCAGAACCATGATGAGAAAAGCATCTGGACTCACCTATAAGCATATGGAGACTTGAGGACCTCCAGCTCTCCAGTGAATGGAAACATGTCCTCATATTCAATGAGTAGTCCATTGGCCCCCAGTTTGGAGAAAAGGGGAAATATCTAGAGAGAAGACAAACAAGACAATATTTGTGAAGGATAATCTTTTCTAGAGCTCTTGACTCATTGCCGTCACAGCTTTGCTTCAGGGTGCAATGAAGACTCTGCTGGAGCCATTATCCACAATCCAGGTTGTTGTAAGCCATGTGGCCGGATTTAGATCATGTCATTAGAATCTATAGGGAATGATCCCCAAAGCTTGCTATAGATTATGATGGACTACCTGTCTTCCTACAAGTCTTGATGATGGAAGGAGAGTGGAGCAACTAATAAATGACCTATTCCTAGTAGAAGTAACAAACTACAAAAAATAGTGGCAACCCAATTTAATATTAGAAGCAGTGGTGAAGATATATGTAATGAACAGGACAAGTAAGTTTTTATATAAAATACAGCCCCTATGATTTTATATTACAGAGCTGAGTAATATGTTGGCACTATACAAATTCTGTTTATTAATAATAATAATATTAAACCCTTCAAAAGTTTGTATTTTGCAAAAAGAGGGAAATTCTTCCCCTGTTGCTCGGGTCACACGCTCATTGCCTTGGCAGTGGTCATGTGGTCCCTGCTGATGTAAAGGATCGATTGTCTATATCTGATAAAGATACATTTCCCCAAGATCCTATAACAGACAACTATTGTCCTAAAATTGGTTATGTAGGTTAGCATACTGGATAACACACTATTGGTTTTGACTCTCACCTGCTCATAGTAGGAAAGCTTGGGAGCAGCTCCCTTGAGGTCCAGGTGTATCAGCTTCATTTGCACTTTACTAAAATCCTTGCGTATAGTTTCTCCTACTTTTTTCTTTGGCACAGCTTCTGCCGACTCCTCCTTAAGCGGCTCAGGCGGTAGATCTTTGACCACTGGGTCTATCCTGGCTTCTGCTTTCTCACCCCAAAAAAAGTCTTCCTTGACCTTCTTCTTAACAGGTTTTGAAATCTGTGGGGAACTGGAAAGATGTGAAAAAACATATGAATGATCTATAGCACCCCAAAAACATGCTATTTGGTTAATCAGCTTCCCCCCAAAATTGACCTTAGACTGTATTAAAGACATATGACTGAGGTAGGGATATTAGATTGTGAGATCCTTTGAGGGACAGCTAGTGACAGGACTATGGACGCTGTACAGCGCTGCGTAATATGATGGCGCTATATAAATACTGTGTAATAATAACAGCATGGCATAGTAAAATACACTTTATTAGGTGCGCCATGCGCGTCCTGACTTGGACCCCCTTTTCCTTACAGAACTACCACAAGTTGCTGGATTCTGGTCCATATTGACATAAAAAAAAAATCATACAGTTGCTGCACATCCATGTGCAAATCTACCATTCCACCAAAGGTGCTCTGGGTTGAGATCTGGTGACCCTGGAGGCCATTGTATTACAGTGAACTCATTGTCATAAGATGATTTGGGCTCTGTGCATTATCTTGCTGGTAGTAGCCATCAGAAGATGTGTACAATGCAGTCATAAAGAGATCGGCAAGGTCAGCAACAATACTAAGGCTACATACACACATCAGACGATTTTCATTTCAAGGCTGATATCAGACGAGAATCTGGCGTGCGTACAGCGCTCGTGATTTGTGGATCCGTCCTGGCAGATTAATGAACTATCGTAATGAAAGTGCAAGGGGGAGAGCACAGCAGGGTGCCGCTCTGTCGTTCTCCCCCTCTCCTCTCCATAGAGCAGAACGGTGCTGTATGTACAGAGCTCATTCATGCATCTTTCAGTCTTTTGTCGTTGGAAAGAATCATGAAATATTCCGACAAAAGTCTAATGTGTGTACGTAGCCTAAGGTAGGCTGGCTGTGTGTTTAAACAATGCTCACTTGGTGCACAAAGTATGCAAACAAATATCCTCCACACCAGCCTTAACCATTGATAAGGATCAATGGATGGATTTATGTTTTTCATGCCAACGATGTCAAATTCTGACCCCACTATCCGAATGTAACAGCAGAAATCAAGACTCATCAGACCAGGCAACATTTTCCCAAACTTCCCTTGTCCAATTTTGGTGAACCCATAGAAACTGTAGCCTCAGGTTCTTAGCAGATGGAAAGGCGGCTGGTGTGATCTCTGCTGCTGTATGCAATCTAGTATAAAGTGGAAGGTGCTGTGCATTCAGCTATGCTCCCATGCAGGTGTAACAAGCGGTTATTTAAGTTATGGTTACCTTTCTATCTGCTCAGTCTGGCCATTTTCCTTTGACACCAGGCATCAACAAGGCATTTTCCCCTGGAGGACTGCCACTCCCCTATCAGACCATTTTCTGTAAACCCTGGATGTGGTTGTGTGTAAAAATCCCAGCAGATCAGCAGTTTCTGAAATACTCAGATCAGCCCGCTGGCACCAACAACCATGGCAAGTTCAACAATATCTTTGTTTGCTCTTCTAATGTTTAGCTTGAATTTCATACTCACCACGTCTACCTGCCTAAATGCACTGAATTGCTGCCATGTGATTGGCTGATTTTTGCATTAACAAGCAGTTACAGGTGTACCTAATAAAGTGACCAGTGAGTGTACACAAACTTATTCTCACATATCATTGGTTGTTCAAATGAACTCTACCTGATTTACCTGGAAACTTTACCTGATTTACCTGGAAACTTTACCTGATTTACTAACATTTACTAAGTAAACAGTCACAACTCCTAATTTATTAAATATCAATGCCTAGAATGTGGGAAGGCACACAATGCCATTATATACAATTTAGGACCTGCAAAGGCCGCTGTCGGCCAGCATGCTGCATAGTGGAACCTTGCTTTCTGTTTGGATGAAATCGTCTGGCACAGCTGCTGCTAAAACAGACCTGTAGTTTTAAAGCTACAAATGAAAAGCTCTAACATAGTTCAGAGGTGGTGACAGACCTTTGCACAGAGACCACTGTTTCCAAACAGAAGGCAAGGGTTCCTTTAATAGGGGAGAGGCTTTTCTACTCGGCTGTGGCTGTTTTTAATAGAAAACAAATCGTGAGACTTTGCACACCCTTGTTTTAAAGCACCTGGAATATATTTAGCAGATAGTTGAGCGTTCTTTTATCAGAACCAAAGTTTAGGAACAAAAATTGTAAACAGGACATGCTACATCTCTTGTGCAATAAAACAATCTGCACAGCTATGATTCCAGAAATACCCAGGAGTGGGGTCCTGGGAGTGGGGTCATTCCGGCCTGGATGATCACAATGGCCTAAGACCTTAACCCAGGAGAATATCGGCTGAGGATGTCGGCGTTGGTAATGAACCAAGAAAAGGTTTTGTTCTGCTTTAAACTATATGTTGGACAACTGCTGCATTTCCTGGTAATTAATGTTCTTTGGGAAAGTGGCACCTACTATGGATTCCCTTGGTTTCCAATGCAAATTTTTTTCATGCTGTCCAATTTGGGAGATTTCTCCTCTTGCTGTCAATGGAATAGTTGTCAGATACCAAATGAAGTGAGGAAAATAGCCTTCATCTTATTTGAGAATTGCAGAGAATAGGAAGTGAGAAGAAACGCCCCCAATAGGACACAGGCTCCAATAACAACCCAATTTCCAATACAGTCGGGAAGTTTTAGAACCTCATTTTACTACAGTGATCCCACTAAGATTTCCCTTCACTTCCTGTCTGGTTAAGAGAATAGAAACAAAAAAGACTTGTAAAAGTCTATTAGGAGAGATCAGTAGAGTGTTGTAAGTCATTTCCTATTGACAGAGGCATGCATGTGTCCCTAGAAACACGTCTGCCAAGAGCTTTTTACCCTTGGTGGTAGCCCCTGTATTGTGACTTTCAATACGCTCCCAAAAACAACGTGGCGGTTAATGAAAAGTGCCGGGTGGTGCGCCCAGCTAAAAGGGGCCGGGGAGAACACAGCCTTCAGAGGAGCTCTTGAAAGTCATGTCAGCAGCAATGTTTTATTATTATTATTGTTATTATTATTATTATTATTATTATTAATAATAATAATAATAATAATATTATTAATAAACAGGATTTATATAACACCAACATATTACACAGCGCTGTACAATAAATAGGGATTGCAAATGACAGACAGATACAGACAGTGACACAGGAGGAGGAAAGGACCCTGCCCTGAAGAGCTTACAATCTAGGAGGTAAGGGAAGTTTCAAACAATAGGTTTGGGAAATAAACCAATATTCCAACACAGGGGACTCGTGACAGGACAAGAAAGTCCTGAGACAGGGCTGACAACACTACTTTGGATTTCAATGCACCAGAGGCTGTGTTGTCAACTTAGTACCCAATTACCAGCTCTTTTTTCTGTACTAGCTGCTTTTTAAAGAAATAAAACATGGAGAAATATACATGATGTGAGAAATATGGAGAATTATTTTATTGCTTTGCCCTGACCGTACCCATTAGGCTAAATATTTTGTTTTTGGCACATGATCAGTAACCACAAAAATGCAAAAAGGGTAAAAATGTCAAAGTCTCTATTTGATGTACCCACACAGGGTCCCCACAATGGATTTTTAGGCAGAGACTCAGAATCTTGTGCAAAGCCAAGGAAACCCTTCAACATAATGAGGTAGGAAGAATAAGCAAGGCAGGAAAATCAATATTTCTGATATTAAAAGATATTTTCGGAAGGCAGCAATTAATATTTTTAAGGCATCTTGACATGTGTTTTAGCTCAGAGGGAGTGTGTCAGACTTCTGCAGAAGGACCACTGCTTCTATATAGAGAGCAAGGGTTCTTTTTTTGCAGCACCCTGGCAGGGAACAGGATTTTCTACTGAGGCTGTGGCTGCTTTAAAAAAAAGTACAAACTTTTTAATGCACCTGGAATGTACGGTATGTATATGATAGTTAGTTCAGTTGGTCTTTACCATCTGAGAGTATCTGATGATGCCCATATGGCTGAATAGGGCTAGATTAAGCATATGTTACCTTATGTTATCTTTATACACCATAACCTGCCAATATAGCCATCCCCATGCACATATATATTACAACCTGTATAAAGAACAACATCATATTTACTTTACGGCCAGTGTTTAGTTTGGGGCCCTTTTAGCCGGGCGCACCACCCAGCATTTTTCAGTAACCACCCGGCTGTTTTTGGGTGTTTTCTAAGGAGTTGGGTCTCAATACAGGGGCTGCCACGCACCTACAGCTTCTTCCCACCCAGCTTCTGGGTTGAACACTGTGTACGGCTATACAATAACAGTTAAAGTATTGCAATGCCTTTTCCGTGCTGTATCTGTCCGGAAGCCCGGTATTTGCTATTGTTGCATGTCAGGATTCTCACCTACCTGCTTTTATACAAATACTTTATCGCAGCAAGAGTCAGAATAAACAGCACTCCAAGACGTAGCCAGTAAATCTTCCTCTGGGAATTCATCTCTGCAAAAAGATACAGGGATCACTGCATCAGTGCAATATAGGATGAAAAAAGAGGACATGGAGGGTGGGAGTGACAATGAAAGGATTGAAATGACTTATACTCACCTTGGACAGCAGCTGGCACCCAATAGGAGACACTTCCAGATGCCTGCAAACTGGACTATCTTGTTTTCTATGGCACGAGGGCCACAAATTCTGAGCTGCTTGGCAAATACTGACCTGGTCAAGCACTGCCCCAGACTGCTTCCATATTGCCTATCACAAGTTCTGGCCAATAGTGAGGTAAATGGAAGGATCACCGTTCATTTACTAGAATGGTTTGGGATTTGGACACAGACGTAATCTCCATTACCATCCAATATGGAGCTCACACAGACTTTAACTTCCCAACTCCAAAACGTGGAGTCTTTCAAAAGAATCCATCCTGTTGCCTAAAATGGGCTAGTACTTTACCAAAAGTCCATAAAGAAGCCAGGTGGTGGGGTAGTAATTGCTTTCACTTTCCAAATACTATGCAAACATATAGTACAACCATGATGGGGGGATCGCAAGACTTTGTGTAATATTTTAGATATAAATTTGCAGATAAGCAGTTTTTAGCTTATAATCTCCTTGTACAATGATTTACCAAAACTAGTGCTTACCTAAACAATGTATTCCACTTCTATATAGTTTGACTGATCCTTACACTACAAAGTAATGGGAATTGTACATATAGATTGTATCAAGCGTGATCAGTCTATTTAAACCCATTTATTGATGTAAAGCAGTCAGACAGCAAACAATTATGTATATATTTTCTTTACTATGTGATGCAAAAAGGGGTAAAATACCCGGAACTGGCAGCATGCTGGAGAGCCAGACTACCGATTACCTGCCTGCACAGTGCTCCAATCAACAGTGCTGCTCAGAGCTTATATTCGGTTACTGGAGCAGTATGCAAGGAGCATTTCGGACCATTGGGGTCTACCATGCCATGTGTGCAAGCAGCAATCTGTCTCTGCAGCATGATGCCAGCTCAAGGTATTTTTGCCCTTGCTGCAGAACATACCCCCCAAGCATTATATAGGTGGTATCAGTGTTTCTCAACCAGGGTTCCTCCACAGGTTGGTGGTGGTTCCTCGAACAATGAGCAATTTTTACCTTTCAGGTCAGATTACCCGACACCTATCTGCAAGGATGACATTGTTCCCAATGGCCAGCAATGTAAGAGACATTCTTCCCATTGACCAGCATGGTAATATATTGTGAGCTGTGGATATAGGTATTATAGAAGGAGTTGTATAAGACCTGAAAGGTATTTTAGGGGTTAGCCCATGATAAAATGGTAAAGGAAGGCTAATCTAGGTAGAAATTAGATGCTGACAGCTCCTGCTATGTATTACCAGTTCCCATTTCCTTTATGTACTGCAAACTGCGCTGTACATCTTACTAAGAAACAAAGAAAGCGGAATGTTACATTAATAATATATCTTTCATGGCTGATTAAACATTAAGTGTTTGCACAAGGACAGTATATGCAAACACAGTCATTCTCAGGAACAAAAAAAAAACATCTGAACAAAATTCTATGTAGCTATGTGTCAAAATACTGTACAAAGGCAGCAAAGCACGGCCATAGGCATGAAACAACCTCTGAAAAATCTGAAACTTTTCTTTTGGCTAAACTTTTTTAATGCCGAGTAGAGGCACAACTACATATATAATTAGTTTTAGGTAGAATTGTGGTTGTATTTTGAGGTGTGAAGAGTTGTGTTTAGGCGAAAAGTTAGAAGAATTCTGAAGGCAGCAAGGAACATGAAACAGAGGCCCTGATTTATTAAAGCTCTCCAAGGCTGGAGAGGATACACTTTCATCAGTGAAGCTGGGTGATGCAGCAAACCTGGAATGGATCTGGTTCAGGATTCAAAACATTTGCTAGCAAATAGGTAATGATTTTAAAGAAATCTATTCGAGGTTTGCTGGATCGCTCAGCTTCACTGATAAAAGTGTATCCTCTCCAGCCTTGGGGAGTTTTAATAAATCAGGCCCAAAGTGCTGAGTGCAAAAGAGCACATAGAGCCGAGTGCCGAGTATAGCAATGTGCTGGGAGCTGATGTTAGGTGTATGGAAAAGCCATTCTTGTTATTGGAAATAAACAGAAACAGTGAGACAAGAAATTACACCGTAACCATGTGGTTCTACAAGGAAGAACATTATACAAATATTAAACATAAGAATACCACCTAGTGGAAGAGAAAATGGTTTAGGATTTGGACACAGAGGTAAACTCCTTTACCATCCAACATTGGGCCTGATTTAATAAAGCTCTCCAAGGCTGGAGAGGATACACTTTCATCAGTGAACCTGGAATGGATCTGGAATGGATTGAAAACATTTGCTAACAAATAGAAAATGACTTTGGGGAAATCCATTCCAGGTTTGCTGGATCACCCAAGAACGTGTATTCTCTCCGGCCTTGGAGAGCTTTAATTATTCAGGCCCATTGAGCTTACATAGACCTTCCCTCTCCAGGAAATCTTTCAAAAGAATCTGTCTCGTTGCCTGAAACGGGCTAGTACTCCACCAGAAGTCCATAAAGCCAGGTGGGGGGCTAGTAATGGTTTTCACTTTCCAAAGACTATGCAATCATTTAGTACAGCCATGCTGGGGGATCCCAAGACTTTGTGCATTATTTTACATATAAATTTGCAGGTATGCAGTCCTGCTACTGATCATAGTGTACGACACAAGGATTGGTGTTGCACTTTTGTCTGCATAAACAGCATGCAGATAGCTGTGTATACTGGAGGAGCACAAGAACTAGAGTGTATCAGGACACAGTGCTGAGTATACCGGGGGTATGGTGCAGAGACAGTGAGATAGGTGCCGAGTTTAGTGAGAAGTATGAAGCAGAGCGTTAAGTGCAGCAGGGCACAAGGGTCAAGGATACATGGAGAAGGTTGTATGTAGTGAAATGCATGGGACAGGGTGTTGAGCGCAGCAGGATGCATGGAGCAGAGTGCCGAGTGCAGTGAGATGCATGGGGCAGGGCGCTACATGCAGCAGGGCACAAGCCTCAATAGTTCTGAGCATAATGGAGAAGAAGTGCATGAAGGAAAGGCACACAAAACAGAGTACTGCGTGCAGAACACAGACACACGGGACACAGTTCTGTGTATATTGTATGCACAATGCCCAATATTGTGGGGTGCATAGAGTTGTAAGTGCAGAGGGGTGCATGGGGCAAAGTGTAGTATAAAGAGAAGAACAGTAAGGAGATAAATGGAAGCTCAGTGTAATAAGGAGATGAGCACCTAGTATCATGGGGTGCATGAATATAGGAAGTACATCACACGGTGTGCAAGTAACGTAGTACATGCTGTGTATTGGGGTACCTAATCTGGGTAGTGTACTACGTTTCAGAAGATGTGGGTGTGTTGAGATGTGCCGGGCATAACCGGGCACATTCAGCTTGCATGGTGTGGAGTACAGATTATATTAGGGTGCGGTGTAAAGTTTGCTGTCCATTTTCTACCCGATTCCCTAGGTAGAATAAAGGTGCAATACACGTACATGTTTTCCATATTCCTAATATTGATGATTGCTAAACCAAATTCTATAGCCACCCAGCTTTTTTTTGCCCTCCAGTATACTATAACATAAGGTATACTGCTGATTACAGGAGGTGTAACAGGGCAGTTAAGAAGGATTATTTTGCTGGTATGTGTATGAAGAAAGGTTTATCACTAATTACCACACCCCTTAATAACACATTCGTGTTTGCCATTCTACACAATTGCAGGTATTGTTACACTGCTTGTTTGCCAACCACCCCTTGGTATAAGTCAGCTTATCTCATTTACCGTTTGACATATGTTCATTTCTTGTCCATACCCCTAGATGTGATATATAGAGCCGATTCAATGTTTGTATTGTCTAATGTAAAGAATTATCGTGAAAAGAAGAAGCTCATTTATTTACAATGGCTTGCCAGCAAAGCTTTCTGTACAAATAAATAAACATGATTCTTTAAGACATTGTTTCCCAGCCAGGGTTCTGTTGCTCCAGAAATTGCTGGGGGATTCCTTGAGCAATCTGTGCCTTTCGGATCAATTTAGGTGACCCCAATGATCCTTTTGGCTGACATTCTTCCCAATGACCAGCAATGTTTAGAGGAATTCTTCCCACTGACCACCACACTAATGTACTGTGATCTGTGGATATAGGAATTATGGTCAGCGACGCCCCAAGGCCTGAAAGTTCAAGGTTGAGAAAGGCTGCTTCCATAAAGTGAACTTAGTGTTGTTGCAATGCAAGTTCATCACCAATTATGGTTTTTATGCCTCGGAGTGCAATTTAAATTTGTAACAGGACAGTAAAACAGTGTATTACAACAATAAACACATAAATGGGCTATAAATGTTTTACAAACAGCCCTCAGGGCCCAGTCACATGTATACATTGTGCTATTACACAGGTAAACACACATTTTTACATGTGTTACAGCAAAGCTCATTAATGAACCACAATGGTGCACTGCAGTGCCATTTGTATTTAATGAGAGTGAGCAATGCATTTCACTGCAGCAAAAAAGAATTACATGGGTTTATAAAGAAGGTCATTTTTTAGGCATTACTATCAGTTCAAAAAAATGGGTTACCAATTAAGGACACCTTAATGCCGGGTGACCTAAATTAAAGCACGTCCAATAAAGCAACACACAGAATGAATGGCCACAAAATGATAATGGACAAATTAATTTAGAGAGAATATCTACTAAGAAACCTCCCTAGCTGTCATACTGATCCAAGAACTTCAATATTATCACTGGCATTCATTATATGGAATCTAACCTCACCTGACTGACAATGCTGTATGATTTCAGGTCAGTGATTCAAAGTATACAAGTTCCTTTGGATTAATCAAGAATTATTAAAATATTTAATTCAATTGAAATCCAATAAGCTGGTACCTTATACTGCATAGTGTTTAGCAAAGTATGTACAATAGGATTAGAGTAGGTTTAGATTCACCAATCCCTATGCATTTCATGATCAACCTATACCAGCCATTCATTTTATATCAATACACAGCAGGGCAGCATGGTGGCTCAGTAGTTAGTACTCTTGCCATGCAGAACTAGGGTCCCAAGTCAGCCAGGACATGGGCATTTTACATTCTCATTGTTTCCACTATCTCAGCTAGGGTTCCTCCAAAGGTTGCTAAAGGGTTCCTTAAAGCGTACTTAAACACGGAATTTTCAATTTACATAAAGGGGGAGACAACCCTTTTATTTAAAGTAAAACTTTTGTTTGTGTTTTTTGTGCAGACACCTTTTTTGTTTCATTCTTTTCTAGGCCAGGGGTCGGCAAACTCCAGCCTTTAGGCAAGATACGGCCTAGCCGGTAGTTCGTTCCGGCCTTACGGCCCCTGGCCAGGGGGGCATTAAGAACTATTGGAGCCAGAGCCGCTTGAGCCCTGGTGCGACCCCCTTGCAGTTGCTCGCCAGCATTGATAATTCTGCCGCCGCGATAAATAAGGGAAAGCTCCCTGAAGGTAGATCCCTCTCCTCCGCAATGCATACGGAGGAGAGGGATTTCACTTCAGGGGGGCGTTCCCTGATGGTGGGCGGAGCCATTAGGGCAGGTCCCTGCCTAGTGTGCTTCCGCCCACTCCATAAATGGCCTAGTGGCCATAAAACTTTGCCGACCCCTGGTCTATGCGATCAAGAATGAATGGGAGCGCAAAGCCTCCTAGGATACTTACATCACGCATCCTAGGAGACTCCTTGCTGCCCCTTCTGCACATGCCCGGACAAATTTGCCAATTTCATGTATGGTCAGTAAGATCGGCAAGTTTTCTCAATCAAAGTCACCTGAACTCGTGCCTGTGCACTGCGAGATTGGGTAACACAGGAAGAAGAACCCAAAAGAAGAGAAGATGTTGGCGCTCAGCGCTCCCTAGGGCCGAAGACGGATACCGGGACGACATGAGACCCAATAGGAGACGGATAGACTGGTCTGCAGGATTGAACAGGATTGAAGGTGTGTTTTTTTGTTTTGGGTTTACCACTGAAACCAATAATCCATTTGGCTATCTGCAAAGGTGGAACTTTTCCCACTGTCCAGCAATGTAAGAACATTCTCCTGCTGACTACCACTGTGAGCTGTGTATAGTTATAAAAGGTGTTCCCTGAAGACCTGAAATTTATTTAAAGAGTTGCCCCGTGTTAAAAAGGTTAGGAAAGGCTGCTCTAGACATTCCAATTTCCTCTCCCACTCCAAAAACAAAGTAAATGGGGTGGGTAAATTGCCTTCCCCCCAAAAAAGTCCCTAGAGGATGTAAGGGACATAAAAATGTTATAGACATAACTATGTACTCTATAAAACACACTTTGCAGAAGCTATAATATACTATATAAACACACAGTGATAAATACCGTTGTCACAGTAGTTTATTGTGCTATCTTCTCTTACCATACGAATAACTATGCAGTGTAAGGAGCAGCCAGATAAGAAATGCAGTAATTAGACTGTCTTGGTAGATCTGGTGTTACATTAGTTGCAGTCCTGAAATCCTTCAAATGCTTTATACCAGCTGGACAATTTTTCTAGAATGCCAGATTTTTGATCTGCACAATGCCTTAGCTTTACTATTTGCTTTGTCTTTCTCTAAAACATTCAGCCTAAACAGTGCTGTTACTGATAAGAAAATATGAACTTTTTGTCAACAGTCGTCTTCATATCTATCTCTAGGCAGTCCTCCCAGCCAATTATATCATGCCATGTAAGTATGTACACTGATGAAAGTAAAGCTACGTACACACTTCCAATTATTATCGTTGGTAAACGAACGACGAACGATCCTGCACGATATCTGCGAACGATCGTATAGCACCGATCCTGTACATACAGATAACGACACGATCGTTTGTAGATATTGTACACACAATAGATGCGATCTTTTGAACGATACAGGAAGTTACGTGCACCGCAGGAACGTTCGTTCATCACGCATGCTCAGACCATGGACGATCAATGAACGATCGTACACACGAACGATGGTCAAGGATCGTCGTCCAATCCGATCCGCCGGTCCGGTCGTTCATTTACAACGACTTTCCTCGTTCGTCGGCGTCTTTGGTTACTTTTTTTACAAACGATTTTTGCCCAATCGATCGTTCGTCGTTCATTTTGAACGATAAAAATTGGAAGTGTGTACGCAGCTTAACGTTTTGTTTTACCATACTTGAACAAGCCAGCATTAGATCTGTATTTACAAATGTACATTATCAATAGAACCGAAGACCAATATAATAAATTGATACAAATAATTCATTTTCATAACATTGTCAACTTGTGCCTCACGGGTCAATGATCTGTAAGGGTGACATTCCTCCCAATGGCCAGCAATGTAAGTGACATTCCTCCCAATGGCCACCACACTAATATACTGTGAGCTGTGAATATAATAATTAGGAAAGGGGTTCACTGAAGACATGAAAATTATTTTAAGTCTCCTTAAAAAAGTAAGGCTAAGTATAGCTGATCTAAATGAAAAAGAATGCAAATTTTCATGTAGATCTGACATCCCTATATATACATATTTATATATCACCACTTCAAGTAGAATCAGGTATTGTAGATTTGGTACCAATAATACAAAAAGCCTTAGTAGGTACTCTGGTGAAACGATTTTGTTTCAGCCAAAGCATTGTGTAGTCTAGAGCTTAGCAAGCGCAGGAGTTCTATCATCAATGGCTGAAGGGGATCCCCGTCCTCACAGTAGTCCACCATGAAGTCGGAAGGGAAGATGTGACTTCCTCTGATGCAAAGGTCCTGAACCAGTCATTGCTGCAGGACAGCCGCACAAAGGTAAGTATATACCATAATAGACAAGTATACTGTCCATACTTACTGATAATGGTAGACACTCACCACCCACCAGCAAGTATAGTTCCTCTTTACCTGTTGGTCTTCAAACCTCAGATATCCAAGGTGTTCTCTCTGCTGTTAATGTGCGGGGTATCATCATGTCAAGACCAAAAGACTTCTATAACCTTTTAGAAGATTGAAGACTGTGGAAGCCTATGAGCCCAGCATTGGATTTAAAAAGACTGTTAGGTTTCAAACTCTATCTGAATAGAATATGAATAGATAGTCTGGGCTGCACTCATGATTTCTGCATTAAATCACAGTGTGGTTTATGGGAATATAAAACCATCAGTCAATAAATTGAAGATGAAGTTGAGATGGATCTTTCAGTACAATAATAATCTGAAGCACACTAGCAAGGAATTGATTCAAAAGAAGAAAAGGAGTACTGTCGTAGTCAAAGCCCTGACTTAAATCCCATTGAAATGTTGTATGGTATTGGAAATTGTCAGTCCATAGAAGTAAATACACAGAAAAAAAGTTGTAACTGATGGAATCTTGTAAGGATTAGAAGTCAAAAATGTTAGTAAAAACCAGGCACTGGTGGGAAGTTCTGCACAATGCTTACGATAAGATTGTACTTACTTCTTCAACAATACACCTATTGAAATTTCTGTCAAATAAATGATTAAAAGGGAATTGTCATGTAAGGATATATCACCTTTATCTGTAGGCACTGTTCAAATGAAAAATAACTTTTGTTTGATGACAAAGTCAATATACTTTTTCACATGACTGTAAGCAGAAAGCAGGTACAGTAAAGGTGGCCGTACACTGCATGATGGGTGAACTACCAGGTAAATGATCAATATTGCTGTAATATCAATTGTTAACCTGGCATAGCTGCTGTGCCCCTTTTGACCAGCCCAAATGGGCACTGATCCACCTCACCCACTCCCAGGGTTCAGTAACCACCCGGGTGGTTGGGTCATAATACAGGGACTGCCACCCACTTAAAATGCCTTTAAAAAAATTCTGGGTTTACCACTGCACTCCAACCCTTTAAATCCTTGCCCACTTTGCACAATTACCACCGGCAGAGTTATCCTTGTATTGTAAAAGGCTCAGAGAACACCCATTGACTGCTGATTACTAGGATGTTATCTGTGCTTATGGGCTTCAGATATTTAAACCATGGACAGCCAGTAAACTGGTATTCTTAGAAAGAAGTCAGCAATGGCAGCCCCCATTTTCCAAGAAATTGAAAAAGAGAAACGTGCTTTCCTTTGTCATTAAAATATGTTGCTGAATATCTGAATATAGAACTTGGCAAAGAAACAGGTGAAAGCAGGACAGCAATAGGACAATCTGTATATAATCATACCTCATATTATTCCCAGCATTGATCTCTGCAGCCCACCTGCAGAAGTTTAGTTACCGATCACTGTTCACACAACTTTCTGCTGGGCTCCTTGATAAACTCTGAGGACAAAGCAGGAAGTCCAGCAGGTCTCGTATTTCCTGCTTTAAACACTAAATGTCACTGGCTCTGTCATTAATGACAAGGAGTGTGCTCCCGATGCGTCAACAACACAAAAGACAGGTAAAAGATTTACAATTGCTTTATTTTCAGCTTGTGGTGAGGAGGAGCTGATTTATGCAAGACACAGTTCAGGGTCAGTCAGAGTGACTCAAAGCAAACACAAAACTTGCGCCTTGATAGGAAGATATTCCATGTCTTATTTCTTTTGGATGAAAGCCGCAACTTATTGGAATTTGGTTTGCAAAACGCTGTGTATGATAAAAAAACGATTTAAAACATATTGTTTTTGCTTTTTTCGTTAATCCATTGCTGCATCTCGGCGCTTCTGATTTCATTATTATACAGTATTTATATAGCACCTTCATAATATGCAGCGCTGTACAAAGTC
Source organism: Pyxicephalus adspersus (assembly GCF_032062135.1). Classification (NCBI taxonomy): domain Eukaryota; kingdom Metazoa; phylum Chordata; class Amphibia; order Anura; family Pyxicephalidae; genus Pyxicephalus; species Pyxicephalus adspersus. Next base: position 13,728,205 of record NC_092864.1, read on the forward strand.
CATCGTCATGTCACTAGCTGTCCCTCAAGTGTCCCTACTATAGGCATATGTCATTACCACAGTCCAAGGTAAATTTTTTGGGGGAAGCCAATTAACCTAACTGCATGTTTTTGGAATGTGGGAGGAAACTGGAGTAAAACTCCATGAGTCCTGGCCAAGATTCGAACCTGGGACCTAGCACTGCCAAGGCTGGAGTGCTAACCCCTGAGCCAATGCAGCCTCCCTGTAGCCTTTTACTGTCCAGTGATGGGTGTAAAGCTTTTTTCAGGTGGATTATCACTGTGTAATGTAAGTGGAAACAGCCACCACCTATTCTCTATTGGTAGCCATGTAATGGGGTGACATGCAGGAGAACTATTTGGAGACAGGGAGTGCTGTTGTTAAATAAAAGGAAATGCCTGACCTACATGGAAGGATTACCAGGCATTATGTTCAGTTTAAATGTTCTAAATACATTCAAGGAAGATGACAAGCATAGGTCAGGGTTCTCCCCAGGCACTTTTAGCTGGGGGCACCACCCGGCACTTTTCAGCACCCACCCGGCTGTTTTTGGGTGGTTACCAAAGAGTTTGGTCACAATACAGGGGCTGCCACCCACCTACAATTTCTTCCCACCCAGCTTAAAAGAATTTCTGGGTTGAGCACTGAAAGGTGCAAAGTAAAGGGGTTGTCCCGTACTGTAGAATAGGATAATTGCCAGTGTTCAACCCAGAAATTTTCTTAAGCTGGGTGAGAAGAAATTGTAGGCAGGTGTCAGCCCCTGTATTGTGACCCAACTCATTAGTAAGCACCCAAAAACAAGCCGGGTGGTGCGCCCGGGTAAAAGGGTCTGGGGATTAAACACTGAATTGATGTGTAGAAGGAGCAATCCCTTTATATCCCTTTAGTCCAAGACCCCCCGCTGAGTCACAGCCAGACCCTGAAGCTACCACAAAGTCCATATTTGAAAAGAACATCTCATCACAATATAAACAATTATTTGTTTTTTAAGCAGCCACATCGGTGCTTATTTAAATGAACCCATAACTANTCCAAGACCCCCCGCTGAGTCACAGCCAGAGCCCAAAGCTACCACAAAGTCCATATTTGAAAAGAACATCTCATCACAATATAAACAATTTTTTGTTTTTTAAGCAGCCACATCGGTGCTTATTTAAGTGAACCCATAACTATTGAGGTGCACATTAGCCTCTACCCCCCCCCCCCAACAACATCAGGGAACCCTCAAAGTAACTTTCAGGTCTTCAAGGACCCCCATAATTACTATATCTACAGCTCACAATATATTAGTTTGGTGGTCAATGGGTTGAATTCCTCTTACATTGCTGGCCATTGGGAAGAATGTCATCCTTACAGATCATTGACCCGAGTGGCACAAATTTTTAATTGCCGAAGGAACCCCTAACAACCTCTGGAGGAACCCTAATGTTCATGGAACCCTGGCTGGGAAACACTGATTTAGATTATGAAAATCAATTATTTGTATCATTCAATTTAATTGGTCTTATGTTCCTGACAGGTACAAATTGCTCAAAGAACCCCCAGCAACCTCTGGAGGAACACTCATCTAGAAGGTAATGCCAGCAACAAGAAAAGAAAGAAATAGAAGTGGAAAAGGAGAACAGTAATACCAGCAGGTAAGGCAGGATCATATGGAGGGAGAATACTGAGAATGTACAAGATATATTCTGTAAACCAAGCGAGAGCCATTTATACAAACAAAGTAAGATATAAGTCCCCCTGGTATACACTCTACAGCTCTATCATGTCTGATGAAAGAACTAAGAAACAGCTGCAGAGGAAAAGATGCTTTGGATACCAAAGAAACTGCAGTCATTGAGAGCAATTATCCCCTTCCCAGGAGAATGCAGACGGAAGGCTATTGTTATACTGTTTTATATTTACATACATATACAGACATTCACTGGCCACCTAGTTATAAGGTACACCTAGTACCATGTTAGAGCTGCCTTTGCTTTCAGAAGAGCTGTAATTCTTCATGGCATAGGCAACAATGAAAACATTCCTCTGGCCCATATTGACATGATAACATCATACAGGGGCCTGATTTATTAAAGCTCTCCAAGGCTGGAGAGGATACACTTTCATCAGTGAAGCTGGGTTATCTAGCAAACCTGGAATGGATTTCTTCAAAGTCATTTGCTATTAGCTAGCAGTGTTCTCCCCAGCCCCTTTTAGCTGGGTGCACCACCCAGCACTTTTCAGTAACCGCGGGGCTGTTTTTGGGTGGCTACTGAAGAGTTGGGTCATATTACAGTTGCTGCCACCCACCTACAATTTCGTCCCACCGGGCTCAAAAACATATCTGGGTTGAGCACTGGGCTAGCAAGTGTTTTCAATCCAGGACCAGGTCCATTCTAGGTTTGATGGATCATCTAGATTCACTGATGAAAGTGTATCCTCTCCAGCCAGGTCCATTAAATCAACAAACCGGACAAGGCCATGTTAGGGTCGGGCAAGCCGGGCAAATGACCCAAGACCCCCAGCTTCTCCTGAGCTTGAATGCAAGGGCTGAAGGGAGCTGAGATGGTATACATTGGAACCCCCTACTGACCCAGGACCCCACCATAGCTACAACCATCACTTAAGCAGGAAGAATCTCCCTGCACCTCACCCCCATCATTCTACAGCTTTCATTACGTATTAATAATGATCAGTGTAATGCACGGGTGGGCTTCTTAAGATGAATGACAGCAAGCTCCATCCAGAACATTAAAGAACAGACGGCAGCATCGGCTCCATCGGCCAACATTTTCCTTTGGAGTCGGTGGATACATCAGCTGGAGGTCCGGAGCGTTTCTGAAGCTTCTTTCTAGATTCACCTAGCTTTTAAATTTAAATTATAGGTGTGGTGAATCCACTAATGCTAATCACTACACCCCATGAGATTTAATTAATTATCTCTAATTGTAAATGTAAAGATGTCATAGGTGTAGATGACGGAATGATTATATTATGGTTTTATTGATTCTGTATAATAATGTTTAACTGGTGTAGGTGATACACTTGAACCAAACACAATTTCAATTCGTCTCTTCAATCATTTATTCTATAACAATATCAATAGGAGTAACAGTGAAAAAGTAAGTACACCCTTGGTCCCATTAACTGGTATTGTTACTATTGGCACCAGCATTGTGAGCAACCTCCAAGCCGTGTCTGACATTGATGCTTGACTGATCCTTCAGGTGTGTTTCCTTCCATGAACTGCTGATTTCATATCCAAAACTGCATTTCAATATGACCCTCCAGTTCTTCTTTTAGAGCCATTCCTTTGATGAATAATTAGTGTGCTGAAAGATCAATTTCTGCTTAAATTTCTGCCTCACATTGTCATCAAGTACCTTGTAATATAATGCAGAAATCATATTTAGGACAAAGATGTGGCTGAAGCAGACAATCAGTCCCAAACCATACCATTTTCATCACCATGCTTCAAAGTTGGTATGAGGTCCTTTTTTTCTAAAATTCCATCTTCAGTTTGCTCCATGTATGTCTGCCGTTACGTGAAGGCAACACTATCATTGATTCATAGATTCGTAGCACATGGGTAAACATGGTCTGGTCTATGTTCCATGGCAAACTTCAGCCTTATATCTGGCTGCAAAGGTGACACTTCCATGCAGGTTTTCTTGGTGCCATTTCTAATTGTACGCATTCATGTATTACGACACACGCATACCATGATGTAGTTTTGGGTTTCTCGGAGACCCTTTTAGCTTTAATCAACTCTTGTCCTGGACAAACTAGCAGCTGTTCAAGATACTTCCCCCAGCTCTTAGATTGCAAGCTCTTTGGGACAGGGTCCTCTCCTCCTCCTGTGTCACTGTCTCTTTGTCTGTCATTTACAACCCCTATTTAATGTACCACGCTGTTTAATATGTTGGCGTTATAGCGTTATGGCGTTATAGATCGCATGGGTCAAAAGGCAATTTTTCATGTACAGCCACCAGCTGCACATATTTCAGCGCCATCCTGAGATAAACAGTCATCTCATATCAGACTATTTACACATTTTATAGGCCAGGTTAGAAGTTTTGCCATGACATTGCTGTTTCTTAGGGCATTCCTAGAGAAACTGCTTCAACTATTGAGTTCCGTAAACATATAATAAATAGCCAAGAATAGCAACAAAAGGAACAGAGCGCCATCTGCTGGCTCAGATGCAAAACACCAAAATTAAAGTCCAAAAGAACTTTCAGTTTAAATCAGTTGAAAGTATTTTAAGTTTATCAAAAGACATTTTGTGTGTGTGTGTGTGTGGGGGAGAGTATTGATCAATTTTGCTGCACAGCAAGGCAACTGTGAGATAGATCGTAACAGGGTTACGGTTCCAGTCATAAATTCCTCTCTTAGCTGCTCCAAAGTAGCAGTATGGCAGAATAAAATCTCTAAATACTTCCTAAAGTGGGACTAAATTTGCAATTACTCATCTATTGCCATTGTATAGCAGGGCACTGGAATCTTCTTCCTTCTTTATTTCTTGGATTTTCAGCCACCTTGCCTGGCCGTGCCGGGATGACCTCTCCCTTTCTGCAATAACCACCTGGCTGAATCTCAAAAGTACAAGGCTCCACTTTAATTATGTGACTGTTTAGAGTGATTTTATTGTATTTTATTGTACATTGATAAATCTGTTGCAGACCAGGGCAAACCTGACGCAGTTAGCCTCCCAGGATTCCATGCACAAAGATGACAAGTGGATGACAGAGATCAGAGACAATATGTCTCTGATCTGTACAATGGGCCTGATTTATTAAAGCTCCCCAAGACTGGAGGGAATACACTTTCACCAGTGAAGCTGAGTGATACAGCAAACCTGGAATAGGTTTCCTAAAATTAATTTGCTAGCAAATGTTTCCAATCCTGTACCAGATCCTGTCTAGGTTTGCTGGATCGCCCAGATTAACTGATGAAAGTGTATCCTCTCCAGCCTTGGAGAGCTTTAATAAATCAGAGACGTGTATCATAGAGGGATCCAAAAGGAGGGGAGGCACCACATCCCAAAAAATGTTGTTTTCTGAAAACAAAGAAATGTTTGTGATACGCTGAAATAATGTCCTGGCCCTATCACCATATAGCTGATGATTGCTGCCATTTCCTATGGATGAGAATGCAGCGAGGCTCAGATATGGTTGGCGAGCAGGCTGGCTGTACGTGCTCATATATATTACAGAATAGGAGAAAGATGAATTTCTAAGTTTTCTCCATCACCCCAAAGGAGATTATTTGCAAAAAAAAAAAAGAATATAAAGCATATGTAGAATTATTATTATTAATAATATTATTATTATTATTATTATTAATAATAATAAACAGTATTTATATAGCGCCAACATATTACACAGCGCAGTACATTAAATAGGGATTTCAGATGACAAATACAGACAGTGACACAGGAGGAGGAGAGGACACTGCCCAGAAGAGCTTACAATCTAGAATTGAATGCAATCTTGTTTGAGGGTTTTACTAAGATTTTACTATGATTGTATATTTGTATAATTGTATGTATTATTGCTATTTTACTTTATTATAGGCTCTGGAGGAGAGAGAAGCAGAAGTTTTTCCTGCTGTTATTTCCAGTGACAGTAGGAACAAATGAGCACTGTACAGACAGCACTGTGTGTTCCTACTGTCAATATTACGCAGTATTTATATAACGCCGACATATTACACAGCGCTGTACAGAGTCCATAGTCATGTCACTAGCTGTCCCTCAAAGGAGCTCACAATCTAATGTCTGTACCATAGTCATATGTCATTAACACAGTCTAAGGTCAATTGTTGGGGGAAGTCAATTAACCTCACTGCATGTTTTAGGAATGTGCAGTCACTGGAAATAATAACAATCGTTTCCAACAACAGTGATGGAGCGTCTGTCCCGGGCTTTAAGGACCGTCCTCCTACAACTGCTGATAATATAAAAGAAAGTCACTGAGAACCATTACTGAGTCATTGATCATCCCGTCCAACCATTGCCCACTCAGCAGAGAATGAAGGAAATTATCTTCTGTTTTCTTATTACTGCAGTGTGCTGAATATAAAAAGCCTCATAGTATACTCCCAAAACTTAACTGTGTTTATTCTACGTTTGCTTTATATTTCTATTTTGCAAATCATCTCGGTTGGGATGGTAGAGAACTAGCAGATGCTTTTCCCACCTCCTATTGTGTGCTACTTCTTCACCTTTTAGATTGTAAGCTCTTCAGGGCAGGGTCCTCTTCTTCTCCTTTGTCACTATATTGTATCTGTCTGTCATTTGTAACCCCTATTTAATGTACAGCGATGAGTAATATGTTGGCGCTATATAAATACTGTTTAAAAATAATGATAATACTTCTCTGTCCTATTCTGTATGGCCACCTACAGCCAGCCTACCCCCCACCCAGCTAAGTCACTGACTAGTCATGATTGTCCTTGAAATGTCACTTACCCGTCACACGTTGTCCATTCCAGCACCCGGCCTGGTCTTGCAGTTCTCCATGTGATGCTGATGTTGTGTCTTATACCATCACAGGCTGTGTGTTCGGGGATGCTCAGTGTGCGTGGTCATCTCGGCTGAGGGATAACAGTGTTCACTTATGGTTAATTACAGGCTGCCTCTTGCCAAGTCTGCAGTCAGCATTTTCCTGGAACAAGCAGCGTGATTTGTGGGAGGGATACGAGGAACAATCTTACAGGCAGCTTCAAAGCTTCGCTGCCAAGTGGAGCCGGCTCCAGGACATTATACTGAGGTTCACGATGAAGTGACAATATTCAGCCAAGTGTGCAATTCTTCCGTCGTAACAAACTATGAATAATTGTCGCTGGAAATGAACAAATGAGTGCTGTACACACAGACCGTTCTATGGAGAGGGGAGGAGGATGAGCGAGCGGCACCCCACTGTGCTCTTCTCCCTGATCAGCCAGGACAATGTGGTTAGCACTCTGGCCTGTGCAGCGCTAGGTCCCAGGTTTGAATCTCGGCCAGAACACTATCTGCATGGAGTTTGCAGGTTCTCCCCGTGTTTGCTTGGATTTCCACCCAGTACTCCGGTTTCCATCCACAAAAACATGCAGTTAGATTAATTGGCTTCTCCCCAAATTGACTTTAGACTGTGGTAAAGACATATGACTATGGTAGGGACATTAGATTGTGAGCTCCTTTGACGGACAGCTAGTAACACGACTATGGACTTTGTACAGCGCTGTGTAATATGTTGGTGCTATATAAATACTGTTTAATTATAAATACATATATACGGATACAAGGATGGCAAACTTTCCCCAACTGCACGAATAGCCAGCAGCCAAACACAACCGAATCCCAATTTTTGAACTGCTATACAGAGAGGGACTACTGTACAATTGTATGTAGTATTTCTCTGTTTAACCTGCAGGCGATCCTGCCAAGGTCCTTGTTCAGGCACCTCCTGTTATAGCAACTGCAGTGCTTCTGCACCGGTCACATGTCTGCAGAGATTGATTTACTAAAGGGATACAGGCTGTACAGAAAATATACCCACTTAGGTTAGTCAATGTCCAAAAAATGTAATCACAACATATTTTCCTTGAGTTGGTTGAAGTCAGTTTTGTATTGGCTGCTCAGAAAGAATAGCCAATCACATGCCAGGAATTCCAAGAAAATAGATTTTTCCAGGGCACATTATTATTATTTACTAATAAACAGGATTTATATAGCGCCAACATATTATGCTGTGCTGTACATTAAATAGGGGTTGCAAATGACAGACAGATACAGACAGTGACACTGGAGGAGGAGAGGACCCTGCCCAGAAGAGCTTACAATCTAAGAGTTGGGGGGAAGTATTACACAATAGGAGGGGCAACCACGTGATTGGATGGCAACAGAGCTTCATCTATTCATTAAGCCAATTGAATCATCCCCTAAAGGGCATAATAAAGCAAAACTTTACTTAAAAAGAAACTAAACTAAAAAAGTGCCAAAAAAAAATCCACCAATCCCGCAGGGCAGTCCAGTCCATCCGGGGTGCCTTGTATCAGGTCCCACGTCATCCCCGAGCCAGCGTTCCTGGCGCCTCCATCTTCGTCTCTTCTTCTGAGTTTTTTATCCTACGTTACTCAACCCAGTCCCGAGATCGGGTGACAGGATGGATGAAAAACTTGCCGACCTAAACTGCACCTTTTTTTTTTTCTTTTTTTTTTTTAAAAAGGGGGTGTTGCACTTAAAAAAAAACAGAATTTTTACTTAACATAAAACAGTTGTCTACCCTTTTATGTAGTGTGAAATTTCTGAGTTGTGACCAGGCAGGTCCTTTATTGCAGGACATGTGATATTCACTTAGCCTAGTGAATGTCATGAAAATTGTCAGAAAAGACAATCACATGCAAGGAAATCTAACACATTTTTCCTTGAGCTGGCTGAGGTCAGCAAAGCATTGTATAGGCTGCTCAGAAGGAATAGCCAATCACATGCAAGGAAAACTAAAAAAAAACTACAGATTGGATAGCAGAGCATCATCTATTCACTAAGCTAAGTGAAACATCCACTGAAGGGGGTAAATAAAGCAAAACTTTACTCAACTTAGAAACAAATGCAAGGAGGCAGGTTCTTTATTACAGGAGGGACAGGTGGTCACTCTCCTCCTCCCGTTTGTATCACTCTGTCATTGCAACCCCTATTTAATGTACAGCGCTGCCCAATATGTTGGTGTTATATAAATTCTGTTTAATTATAAAAATCATGTGCCAGAAAAATCTTTTTTCTTAGATTTCCTTGCATTTGATTGGCTATTCTTCCTGAGCAGCCAATACAAAAGTGACGTCAACCAGCCCAAGGAAAAATGTGTTAGATTACCTTGCATGTGCATGCCTTTTCCGCAAAGTGAATTTTCATGACATTCACTAAGCTAAGTGAATTATCTCTAGCAAACTGATCATTCACCTTGGTAAGTGAACAGCTTGAATTCTATTATTATATGATGAGTGGCCATGCCACGCATTGAGTACACTTGGTCCATCGACGTCTCTATTAGGAAGGCGATCCGGGGCGATGATGTGCAGACGATGATAGAGTGAGCGAACGTAGACAGGAAGGGACTGAAATGGATGAAAAAAATGGTGAAAAAAATGGTGAAAAGATTCGTGAAAAATGATCTGTAGCTCTCAGTGAATGTATTGCTGTATCGGTGTGGTCACAGCAGAGATAGAAGCGTAAAGCGGTACAGAAGAATCACAATATAAATTTTTAGGGTCACATATGAAATGCCCTTTGCTGTGGGAAAGAGTTACCGCGGCCAATCAAGTCGCCCGAGGATCGTAACAAGAGGAGATGGTGGCTCCCGTGAAGAAACGCAGACAGGTGACTATGAATAGGGTTTAGTTCTGCTTTTATCTTCCTGAAAGGAACTAGTGTGTGCTCCTAGTTCTCGGGCCATACTAATCAATCAGTCATAGTAATAAATTTATATACTGTTACTATGACTATATTACTATGACTGATTGATTAGTATG
>NC_092864.1:13738207-13758807 GCF_032062135.1 Pyxicephalus adspersus
CAGCAATATTTTACAGAATCTACACTAATCTGCTGCATTTTCCACCTTTATAGCCCCTCACCCCCCATCCATCATCTCCCCATTGTTTTGTATTCTCACATTTCTGTGCAGCATCGCAGCAACGTCTTGATTGCTAGATGGCGGCCATCTTGTTGAACACTGCAGTATTACATCAGGTGGGGAGGGGGGACTGACTACAACAAAATGGCGGCCTTTAGGAGGGAATGTTTGTGCTCTAGTGACTGAGGGATTCTGACAGACACAGAATTGTGACGTCAGTGTAAGCGCCGAGTAAAGTCAGCTGCAGGAGAGGAAAACAGCCCTGGGCAGAGGTGAGGTGAAGAAGGGGAAGGAAGTAGTCAGGGGGTGGGTTAGGCCTCCCCAAAATACTGGGGTAACCCCTCATGACATGCTGGGCCTTGTGGTGCTCTGTGACCCATTTGTGCTGTTGCAATGTCACACATTGGTGACCACTGCAAAGGAATTGTTTATTGTTGTCACCCTGTGAAGTGTAGTGCAGTGGCTGCAAGCAGGACTGAGATGCTGCACAGAATGAAAACAAGAAAATATACAAACGTATCCAGCAACCTAAATATAGTCCAGTTATATTTAAATGTGCTTTACTGTACTTCCATGTCCTCCACTTACCTGGCATTGAGAGCCCCTATTCGGGTGAAGAGGGGAAGCTCTGTGTGATGGACGGGGCTTACACAGGGCTGCAGACTCCTCATGCTGATTGGCTGTTTATCTCCCCGGCAGTGCATCATAGGAAATACAGGAGAGTCACATGCTGCCGTATACTCAGGAGTAGCTGGTATCCTCTCAGTGGTGGAAGGGGCACGAACTGACACTTCTACTTCTATACTAATATTATTATTAAACTTGATTTTTATTAGTTCTAACATATTACGCAGCGCTGTACATTAAATAGAGTTTGCAAATGGCAGACAGGTACAAACAGTGACACAGTAAGAGGAGAGGACCCTGCCCAGAAGAGCTTACAATCTAGGAGGTGGGGGAATTAACACACAATAGGAGTTGAGATGTGGAATGGTGGGAAGTAATGATGGTTTAACCTCCCTAGCAGCCTAATTCCATTCACATTTCCATGCAAAAAGCGGTACAATTTTTTGCATAGAAATTTATTTTTTATTGTAGGCTGTAATTCTTAGGCATAACTCACCGCTATTTAACAAATTTAATAATAAACTTTAAATTACAAAACACAAAAATCTGTTGAAAAAAAAAATATTTAAACATGTAATGTAAGTGTACAGTAGCATGTATAATATGTATATAATATAATTATTTATATATTATATGAATATTTCTTTCTATTGGACTCAATACAGCTATTTTGTATTGAATCCAATACAAAATTATTTGAGTTTCCCTCCTATCCTCCCGGTCACCAGGAAACCCCGGAGATCGTCGCTGCATTCGCCGGCTGGAGATCGGAGAAGCAGGACGTGTCCCCAGGACCTGTGGGGACTAGTAGGACGACGGGGGACAACAATGGAGTAAGGTAAGTGGGTATTTTTTTTGTTAAAAGCTACCCCGAGTGTATACTGCTAGTTGGGCTAAGAGACAGAAAAAGACGAGTAGTTGAAGGTGAAGCATTGGGTTTTGAGTGCTCTTTTATATGAGCAGAAAGTAGAAGCAAGCCAAATAGGACTGGGAAGACCATTCCAAAGAGTTGGGGCAGCTCTAGAAAAGTCTTTGAGCCGTGCGTGTGATGAGGTTATGAGTGAGGAAGTCCTTAGTAGGTCATTGGAGGAGTGAAGAGAGCGGCTAGGGGAGTATTTTACTATCAGGTCAGAAAGGTAAGTGGTACAAGAACTGTGGAGGTATTTGAAGGCAAAGCACAGGAGCTTGAATTTGATTCTAAGGTGAAGTAGAAGCCAATGAAGAGAACTACATAGAGAGGCAGCAGAAGAGGAGCGGTGGGAAGGCTGACCTACTAGCCTTTGGGAGCCCTTAAAATAACATTTAGGTCTTCGGGGAACCCTTCCTATATCCACAGCTCACAGTACTTGATGATGGTCAGTAGGAAGAATTCCTCTTACATTGGTGGCCATTGGGAAGAATGTCACCCTTATAGATAGACAAAGACATCATTGGTGTCACTTAAACTGACCTGAGAGGTAAAAACTGTTCATTACTTAAGGAACCCCCAGAAACCTCTGTAGGAACCCTGGCTGGGAATCACTGCTCTATAAGGTTTTCACAGCTGCTGGAGAAATGTCAGCTGGCTTCCTGTCCCTGGGATAGTAGGGCAGCAGATAAATGGATCTGTTGTCACCGTAACAGAAAAACAAGGGCAGGAAAGACAGAGATTCTATCCCTCCATGTCTTTTGGCAGTATGTGTCCCCACTGGGAATAATTGAGGTGAAACACCCCCAATGGTGACCTAGTCCATAAATAAATATTTGATTATTTCATTGAAAACTTTTTTTTTTCACTTGCTCCTCTATAGGAATCATGATGAACTCCTCTCAAGGCACGGTGGGCAGTGACCCTGTCATCCTTGCCACAGCCGGATATGACCACACTGTACGATTTTGGCAAGCCCACAGTGGTATTTGTACCCGAACGGTCCAGCATCAAGACTCTGTATCCTTTCCGGTGATATGATTGTACAGAGAGTGTGAGATAAATAGAAAAGTCACCTTTGTACATTGCGATAACAACACACATGAAAAAATACACTGATTTATTAAAGGTCTCCCAGACTGAAGATGGTAGACTATCATGGGAGAACCTGGGTGATCCAGCCAACCTGGAATGAATCTGGTTCAGGATTAAAAACATTTGCCAACTAATAGCAAATTATTTTTAGAAATCTATTACAGTTTGCTGGATCCCCAGGTTCTGCCATGATAGTCTATTTTCCTCAAACTTGGAGAGCTTTATTATTCAAAGCCAGAGGTATGCATTTTACATAGCACTCAATGCACTATATAGCAGCATAAAACACACCTGCACTGCAGGGCACCACAACACATATCCCATGCTCTGTGGTTGCTGCTTTCAAAAAATTGAGTTATTTAATTTTTGTCTGTATGGTGGTGCATAATGCATGCGTTTAACATCCTGCAATGCTAATGGTTTAAATGGGCGCTAAGTATTTGCTTTGCACTGAGACACAGTTGACCTAAGCACTGTACAGACATCAGAGGAAATGATCTCTCCTGGTCATTTCCAGTGACAGATGAATGATTGAGCACTGTACAAACAGCACCATTCTGTTCTATGGAGAGAGGAGGGAGGACAAGCAAACAGTAATTTGTCATGGCAGATTAATAACTGTACACATATCAGATTTTTGCACAACTGTTCCTCTCAGGCGACAATCATCTGATGTGTGTGTGTATGGATTTACAGTGAGGCTGACCAGATGCCTTAATTCTAGCTAGCACTTATGTTCTTACTCAGCCCTGGGTATTCCAATGGGTAACCGCTTACCCTTGAATGAGAGCAGAGCACTTCTTACCCCTGGGATTAGCTAGGGTCGAGTTGCACTGGCAGCCACATTGTATTGCAAGTGCATGTGTTAGTGGGCTGAAAGAAAAACTCCTAATACACCAACCACAGTTATACTTTTAAGGTACAAATGATTCTGATTGGTGGCTGTGACAATTTTATTTAGGCTGCCATTTTTTTTCTAGTTCTGGCTTTTTGTATACTAAAGTTGTTAAAGAGCCAGCAGTGGGTACAGAGCACCTACATCACATGCAGCGGTTGCTAAATCACCAGGTTACTCCCATGGAGGATTGTGCAGAGGCATGCCACTCTCATCTTACCCCCTCCCCTCTCTATTGAATAGAAAAGCTCTCCACCAACTCTTGGACATTGCAAAATCCCAGCCAAGTGGTAAAAATTACTAACAGCTCCCCTCTGTGAGAAGAAGTAGTTTATCCTCTTGTCTGTCTGTATTGGCTGTATTTGAGGACCCCAGAACTCTAATTCTTTGTCTTCATTGAGGTAGCTAATGAGTCAAATGACATATTAAGTTGGATTTGTCTATCCTAACCATTGTAACCACTTTAGTATCCTCCCTAACTCAAAGTCCTAGCAGGTGAATTCTCTGGAGGTAACCCCAGACAGGAGCATGATAGCAGCTGCAGGTAACCTCTTCCCCTCTTCCTACTCTCCTTGGCTAATATTCTGTTTTTGATTGCTAAAATGATAAAAAAAAAAATCCCTATTCCTCTTGCTGGGAAGTTGCATAAAAGTGGCTCTGGCTTTCGTAGTTCAGGGGAAATGTTGTCTTCCTCCAATGTGAGGACTCTAAATCTCATGATAAGACCCTACAGTACAGCCCTGGGAGGGTCATCTCAGCGAGATTTTACTTTTTATTCCCCAGAGGTCGTTAAACAGAGGATGACATTGCTGCAGCATAAGCCACAGAAGGGAGAGTATTATCTCTAATATTTTTTTTCTGTACAGTTAATTTTTTTTTTACACTTTTACCAGGGGAGAAAAAGACACATATATACAGCAGACTTTATGTGCCATATTTGAAGATCCCAATAACAAAATAAAATAATTTTTTTATCTATAATAACACTTGTAGTCATCACACGGGCAGCATGGTGGTTTAGAGGTTAGAATTTGCAGTGTTAGGTCCCAGGTTCGAATTTCATCCAGGACACTATCTGCATAGAGTTTGCAGGTTCTCCCTGTGTTTGTGTGGGTTTCCTCCGGGTACTCCGCTTTCCACCCACATTCCAAAAACATGCAGTTAGGTTATTGGCTTCCTTCTAAAGTTGACCTTATACTGTAGTAATGACATTTGACTATGGTAGGACATAAGATTGTGAGCTCCTTTGAGGGACAGTTAGTGACATGACTATGGACTTTGTACTTGTTTTGGAGCTATAAAAATACTGTGTAATAATATTAATCACTCATCGACATCTAAAAAATATCTCATTCAATTATTTCTTTTCCCAACATAGGTTATCAGCACATCCGCATGTACGATCTCAACTCCAACAACCCCAACCCAGTTATCAACTATGATGGAGTGAGCAAAAACATCACATCGGTGGGTTTCCATGAGGATGGACGCTGGATGTACACGGGAGGAGAAGATTGTATGGCCAGGATCTGGGACCTGAGGTACTAAAATTATAGGCCGTATACTGCCAGGCCTAAGAATGAACTTTTTTTTAGTGTCATGTGGCTGGTTGTACAATGATGGCTAAAACTTACAAATATAGGCAGTCTAAGCAGGTGCTAACAGTAGGAGGTTTAGCTTGAATGCGACATATAAAAGCCGATGATCTATTTACCAATCTCATTTTCTGTTTTGGATCAGGTCACATCTGAGCAGACTAGTCAAAAAATCAGCAGCTGCTCATGTGGTCAGAAGTTTACAAGGAACCGTCTATTTGTTTGTGGGTCAGACCAGATATAACCACTCGGCTACCTGTGAGATTTATATAACTATTTATAGTAGCATTAGAATACAGTTAAATTTTAATACACTATATGATCAAACATGCTGGCATCCTGACCATTACACCTACAAAAAATGACCCATTGTATGTGGGCATCCATCCAAAGTTTTGACATCTGATGATTATAAAGCAATAGCATACAAGGACACTTTAATTATGCATTCAGTCCTATGTCAACAGTTTGGAGAAGGCCCTTTTCTTTTTCCAGCCCCTGTGTATAAAGTTAGCTCCAGTTAGATGTAGAGGAACTTTAGTAGCTTGTACAGATATCTCACCTCAATTCATGAACACCATTACCGAACACCTTTAGGATAAACTCAGAGTCAGCTCTTATCCAACAGCAGTGCTTGACTTCACAAATGGCATTTGGCTAAATGGGCACAAACAAATTTTCTAAAATCCAACAGATTTTCTAAAATCTTGTGGAAAGTCTCTCCTAAAGTAGTTAAAAGATAGTTGAAGGGTGGGCTGCATTTTAAGGGATTTTACGTTCTTCTGGCTAATCTCTGCTCACTTAGTGTGATATGCCATAAGAAGGCTTCAGTGGTCAGTTCATGTGCCTACATTGTACAGAGAACTGTAGATAGCTGGAGCTTGGGTACAGGCGCAGAGCTTGGCATCTACCAACCCCATGGCATTTGGTTGCATTTCAGTTTGGTTGGCCACATGTTTTAACCCTTGCTAGCTTTTTCTGCATGTGCTTACCTAACCCTATTAGTAAGTATTTGGCATCAAAAGAATGAGAAAACTGTCCTCAGTGGATGTTAGCATTTACCTCTAGGGTTAGCTAGATTTGGGTAAGTGCTTGCAGCTAGAACTAGCTAGAGTTCTGGAATGCAGCCATCTTCTTTAAAACACAGCCACGTGCTCCACAAGTGTGGGTAAAAGCTTAATCCATAACTTGGGAAGGTCAAAACGTTTGTTGCAAAGTGAATCTAGAATTAGAATGGGCTACAGGTATATGCTCTCTACCAGAACTTTTTAATGGCTAAAGGCTTGCATTGCAGACATTTACAAGAAGAGTGGAAATTGTAGGTACTTGTTTTGCTAACCATTAGGTAGGTGTCTTACCTGTATCAAATGAATGATAGGTCCACTTTAAATATGATTGCTTTTTACAAGTTACACCACTCTGCACATTGTCAAATAAGTTTCTCGGAGGTCTCTTTTGTATTTCTTTTGTATTGAACGGTACAGTCTCCTATGAGATGTTACTTTGTTTGATTTTTTTTCTGTGTACCTTAAACCAGAAATTATGATGCAGCCATTTTCCAATTACATGTGCTGTTATTGCTGTTTTTCAGGTCTCGCAACCTTCAGTGTCAGAGAATTTTTCAGGTGAACGCTCCAATCAACTGCGTCTTTCTCCATCCTAATCAGGTACCAATGTCTTTGTCTAGCACAATGCCATTCAGGGGTGTGCAGGGAATTGGTCAGGAGGGTGTATTTATCAGGTGAGCCAATATTAAGCAAAGTTTATATAAGTAAATAAATGCAGGATTATCAGATTACTGGTTACTTTCACTTCTTTTAGGCTGAGGCTCCAAGCCCCACCTTTATCTAAGCCTCACCTTTATCTGCATGGGGAGACAAAATTACTCAGATTAATAAACCTTCCACAAATATTTGCTCCCCTGAGAGCAGTTGGCCAAGGATGACTTCCCTTACTAGGTAAATAATTGACTGGTGGAAACATGCCAGATCATGTTTCTTCATGACTTGGGGTAGTATTAGTTTTGGAGTTGCAGCTTACTTTAGGATATGTTAGGGTTTCCATCACCCATGGAGAACTAAAATGATGATGGGGGTAGGGGACTGGATCTCTGAATAATGTAAAAATATTCAAACATAACTCCCTACATTATTCAGCTCCAAATGAAAAGGAAATGACTCCAAGGCTAGGTGGGATACACTTTTATCAGTGAAGTTGGGTGATCCAGCAAACCTGGAATGGATATGGTCCAGGGTTGAAAATATTTGCTAACAAATAGCAAATGACTTTTGAAAAAATCCATTCCAGGTTTGCTGGTTCACCCAGCTTCACTAATGAAAGTGTATCCTCTCCAACACTTTAATAAATCAGGCCCTATAAATCAAATTCACATGTCAGATGAGTGAGTAACATTGCCAGTAAGGGAAAATGCACATTCCATCACCATGTTATCATGCACTGATGTGTTTTTGATGAGCTTTCATTGGGTTTTTTCCTTTATTTGCTGCATTTTTTATGAATTTATACATTTTTTTGCAATGTGTTGAATTTTTTTTCCTTTTTATTATTATCACATCATGCCCAGCAGCCAACACTGCCCTGTGGTTTTGCTGCCTATTTTCCACGAATACCAAAGAGAGTTTCTGAGAGAGCCAATTAACCAAACTCCCTGTTTTTGAGCTGTAAGGGGAATTAGGATTTTTGAGTGAAACCCACAGAAATGGGGGAACAATTGGGAATAGCGTGCAAGCCTCCATCATTGCAAGGCAAAGTATGAGCCATTTAATCCACTGTGCCCCCCGTAGTCACTTTACATGGAATAGAGACTTATTGGTCAATCTATGCAGGGGCTGTAATTATCAGACAGTTAAAGTAAAACAAGTGATAAAAATCTTCCCAACATGTTATTGCAATTTGAAAAGTTTTTAGTCTTTTTAAAACTTCAGCTTTCATTGAAATAATACATGGTGCTCCCACACTTCCTGCTACAAGGTGACAAAAAATTTTTTAGACTTCTTCTGTGTTGTCTCCCTGTGACATGTGCGTCTGGTGTAATGACTACAGTCAGATATGCTTGCACATTGCAGAGGCATAGCCTTCCATTTTCACTTGTCATCACAAAACCAACCCTGAGCAGTGCTATTCAGCTGACTCTGAAGTGTATGTACAGTGTTCAACCCAGAACTTTTTTTAAGCTGGATGGGATGAAATGGTAGGCGGGGGGCAGCCCCTGTATTGTGACCCAACAGTTAGTACCCAATAACAACCAGGTGGTTACTGAAGTTCCGGGTGGTGCGCCCAGCTAAAAGGGGCCGGGGAGAATACTGATAAAGATGCTGAAAGAGATTGACAGCACTGGACAAAGAAAGTTGAAAACAGTATTAGAAAATTACTAATATTAGATTCAGTTTTAAAAACACTTTTGCAATTTGGTTATTTTAATTTTTATTAGTAGCCCTGTGCACTAAATGTAAAAGTTCTCTGCACACAATGTTTATTACACCCTGATAGGTCGGCCACCTGATTGTGGCTAGGAATAACACATTGGATAAACCTGCAGACACAATGATACTTTGTTATGTGACATATTTCATGGTGTACAATGCTTCTTTGTATATGAACAGAAGAGTGTATTACCTGTTGATGGCTTCCTGGAACTTTTTTTGCTATTTGCGCTGAAGTCTGAGGATCAGCCAGCTTTTAGAGAAATGATCTATATGGATACCTAAAGCAAAACTAAACTAAGCTAAGCTAATTTTCAGCATATTCCTGGTTGAGGATCTTTGACCATCTTGATATCACTTCTTTTCTGCAATATTAAGTGCATTGTTGTAGTCTTTTCTTTTTTTCTCAGTAGAATACTTGCTGAAAAATGTGGGTTAGTGCACCCAGCTCAAAGGGGCCAGGAAGAACACTGTAGTTTTATTATATGTAGTACTATATATATTTATGTATGTGAAAACTATGATTTCTCCCTATTTGGTAAATGTTGATTTATAAGTATTAGCCTAATCATAATTAAAGTAGTTGTGTCATTTTGTATTTACTGTCCCTCCTCAGGCTGAACTCATTGTTGGAGACCAGAGCGGTGCCATCCACATCTGGGATCTAAAAACCGACCAGAATGAGCAGCTGATTCCTGAAGCCGATGTATCTGTAAACTCCGTCCACATCGACCCAGATGCCAGTTACATGGCTGCCGTCAACAGCTCAGTGAGTCTCTGCTAAGGGTGCATTAAACTGAAACTACCATTAGAGAATATATAAAGATAAAACTGTTTATGTATTGGGTAGAATAGGGAAAGCCTAAAACCATTGTCAGTCTTTTTTATTAGGAAGTGAGCACAATCAATGCGTGAGTTCTGTCAGAAGGCAGAAGTCCAGATTGAAGTCTGCCAAAATCTTTACAATGGGATTTACAGGGGAGGAGGAAATGTTTGTTTCTCAGGAAAAGCTGAGTTGATTTTCCTAATGTTCAAAGTTTCTAAAGCAGTGGTTTACACTCTTTTTCACTTCCTAGCAAGTGTGTGTCTATCCTGGCATTACATGGGCCCTATTTGTCCTGTCTTATACAGTACACAGAGTGCTGGCCTCCTGCTGCTATAATTGAGTCCAGTGTTGGAGGTGTCATGCTGCTGTAATGTATATTGTAGGATGCAGTATTATCCATAGCACACAGCCCTGGTCCTCCAGATCTTTTTCACCACTCACCCCGTCTCCCTGTCCATTTTCTTCCCGTTTTTGGAGGCTTCACAAGCAAGTCCAACAAGGCACCCACCACCCCACCCTGAGAGAGTTTTGAGTCTGCTTTATTGACTTGCAACAATTTTACATGCTTTTAGCGCATACCATTTCACATGTTATACTTGGTATTCATATGGACTGGGTAGCAAACCTAACCGCTGTACCCCTGGAAACTCTTGGCAGTTTGCGTCTGTTTCCCAGATTTATAAATTAGGGTTTTATTTTCTCCAACTATCATTTTCTAACCCAGGACTGAATCTGATTGGTGGTTTTCAGAGCAACACAAATGGTTCAGATTTCAAGCCCTACCATACATTTGGCGCTCATGAGTTATATAAGTGTGGTGTTCATCTTTCTTTTGCTTGCAGGGAAACTGCTTTGTTTGGAACTTGACAGGAGGCCTCGGCGAAGACCTAACGCAACTCATCCCCAAAACCAAAATCCCAGCCCACAAACGTTGTGCGCTACGGTGTAAATTCAGCCCCGACTCCACGTAAGTCAGCAGATATAAAGGCAGACAGGGCCTTTCCTATCTGTAAAGTCAGAAGGGTCTTTCTTATCTGTTGCATGTTTAAAGAAACACATTCACATTAAACCTTTCTGTACACTCTTACACGTTAGGAGAACCTGTGCTGTGGAATCTGTATATGAAAAAGGCAAATGGAGGGCAAACATTTAGTTACTAGTATTGCCTGTAGGCTCCATGCAGCAAAGCTGTAGACCGTTATTGATTGTCCATGCCTTGTCCTGCTTTATACCTAATTGTGGAACTGACCCTCCTAATGGAGGGAGGCTTTGCTTCATCATGTCACAACAGCCGCTGTGAGGACTGGTAGGGGAATAATTAAGAATGAATGATGCAGACTAACATTTGTGGTCATCTGATGCAGCTTCCTCTCTAGCAAGGAGAACAGTGAGCAGCAAATGAGTGATAGCAAGCTAATGCTGCATATATACCGCTATGAAGCTTAAGACAGTGCCTAGCTACAGGGCCCATGTAGTATTTAAAAACATTATTTTTTTAAGTTCAGGTCCACTTGAAAATTCATGTTCTTTTAAAATGTGCATTTTTCTTTCTTTGCATTGGTTCTCAACTGTAGCAAAGGCACTGTACATGGGAGCTGCAAAGGCATTGACTTGTTCTCTTTGTAGCCATTTGCCCACTTCATAGTTTATTGATCAGTGATTCCACATTGCATCCATTATATCAACCATAGAGAGGAGTGACCAACTAACACTAATCTATTTTGCAGACTCCTGGCCACATGTTCGGCTGATCAGACCTGCAAGATCTGGAGGACCTCCAACTTCTCACTGATGACAGAGCTGAGTATAAAGAGTAATAACCCCGGAGAGACATCTAGAGGCTGGATGTGGGACTGCGCCTTTTCTGGGGACTCCCAGTACATTGTTACAGGTACAGATACAATACATTTAAAAGTGGAACTGAGGACAAAAATAATACATGCAGAAGGCAACGTGCCATGAACAATACAGCTGTTTTTGTATTTACCCTATAGCATAGCTTTATTACCTGTAGCTCCTACCAGTAGATATATCATATTTCTCTCTCCTCCTATTGTGTGTTACTTCCCCCACCTCCTAGATTGAAGCTCTTCGGGGCAGGGTCCTCTCCTCCTCCTGTGTCACGGTCTGTATCTGTCTGTCGTTTGCTACCCCTGTTTAATGGACAGCCGTGTGTAATGTGTTGGCGCTATTTTTTTTTGGCGCTGTTTTTTAATCATATTTCATACTTCCTAAAGGGGTAACAATGCTGTTTTTGTGCAGTACAATCACCATATGGACAAAGTAGTAGGAGGATATTTGCATTATGCCATGTGCATAATTTTGCAAATTATTGTGTGTTCAAGCAGAACGTTATTTAATGCTGAACGTAACCTAAGCATAAAAAAATAGGACCAGGCAGGTTCTATATTGTAGAAGAGACAGGCTGTGACAGTCAATATCTTTTCTGCAATAAAACAAACCTCAGCATTATTTTTCTATCCTCGCCTCTCCTGGCTTCTTCACTGGCATCATCACCTGGTCCTCTTCCTGGTTTAGGATCTTCAGCCATCTTGAATGACATAAGCCTTGCACATGTGCACAAGAGTGCATTCATTTCCAGCGGCTATGCACATGTTTAGCTCATTGTACATTATAATGAACATTGTGAACAAGCAGCTGAGTTTGTTTTTTTACAGAAGAAACATCGCCTGAAAGGAACCTGCTTGCTTGTGATTGTTAATATTTGAGTTCAGCTTTAATTGAACTTGCTGGTAAATGTAGTCAAGTAGAAAAAAAAATTAAAAAACCTTATTTCCTCCTGCAGCGTCATCGGATAACCTGGCTCGGCTGTGGTGCGTAGAGACTGGCGAGATCAAGAGAGAATACAGCGGGCACCAGAAAGCGGTGGTTTGCCTGGCATTCAATGACAGTGTACTGGGCTGATATGCTCTGACTACACGAGGCCTCCATACAAGGTTTGGCCCTTATTTACCCCCCACGGGAACCAGACATCAGCCTAAGACAGAGACTTCAATTCTGAATTAGAGAATAATGTCAATGTGTCAGTTGTGGAAGATGAACCCGGCTGTACAGTTGGATCATCTGGAGATTGTTACATGGCTACCAGATTGATCAGATAAAGAGTACCTGTCTGGAAAGGGACATGTGTTATGTATAGATCAGCCTTCTAACACAGGGGAACCCTTGAAATAACTTCTGGATCTCTACTGATATATCTACACCTTGGTGAGAACAGTGGCGTATTTTGTGTACCTGGAATCCAAGCTGCTCTGTATTACAGATTTTCTTAAGTAATAATAAAGAAAATTATCACATAATATTAATGACCATATAAAAAATAACGGATGATGAAAATGGTAGTGTGGTACTCTAGAAAGAAAAGTATTTCCTTACACAAAAAGCAAAGAGAGACCCTTGGATGATAGGATGATAGTGGTAGAATGGACTTATTACGCTGGTGGTCAGCAGGAGAGGGAACCTGTTATGCTAGCAGCAGAGGGAACTTGTTACCCTGGCGGTCGGTGGAGGAGGGAGCTTGTTTTCCTGGTGGTCAGTGGGAGAGATAACTTGTTACCCTGGTGGTCAGTGGCAGAGGGAACTTGTTGCGCTGGCGGTCTGCGGAGGGAGGGAATCTGTTGCGCTGCTGGTCTGCGGAGGGAGGAAACCCATTGCGCTAGCAGTCTGCCGGGAAGGAAACCCGTTGCGCTGGCCGTCTGCCAGAAAAGAGGCCAATTAAGCTTGAGATCATTGCACAGGATTCTCCTTAGTGGTCAGTGGGAATAATACAACCTTGGAATAAGCCAAAAGATCATTGATATTTGTGGCAACCCCTGGAGAAACCTTATGAATCCTAAGAACCCTGGCTGGGAAAGACTGATAACAATGGGTATATTCGTGCAGTTATACCTTTTAGAGATTTATTTGTGCTTTGTTATTCCCTTGTATTCTCTCTCTGTCAGAGTAGATACGTCAGGCTGCAAAAGGCAATGGAGGCTGACCGGTCTCCTGCCTGAGGTTAAGGCTGCCAAAGTTGCCATTTGTCAGCGCTGAGCTCATACAGGGCATAGGACAATCTTTATATTCTGATATCTCTGCTTTGACAGGGAGAAAATACAAGTAAATAATAATCTATGAAAAAATTGCCTGCATCATTATAACAATTTACCACTGAAGAGTGACAACACTACCAATGCCCATTTCTGACTGGTTCTCTTTACATTATTATGGAAATAGGCCACAGACAAGTTGATGGATTTCCTTCAGCGCCACAACTTCCTGTCACCCTTTATAAATTGTGCAGTCATTATTCACATAAAGCAGAGTTCCATATTCTGTTTTTTTCAGTTTGTTATATCTGTGTCATGATAAATCTTTAATCATTTGACCAGCACTGAAAAAGTGCAAGCTGAGATACCAATGAATCTGTGTGTGGTCCTTCAATAGTTCCTAAAAATTAGCTTTGACCATGTGACCAAAAGGTATTATTGGGTCCACATTCCAGGATCATAACAACAAAGGGTGTACACAACCTGAGTAGAAGACTCTGTCGGCCTGCTGCAGAGAAGAATCCTTTGTGGAAGCAGTGATCTCTCTGCTGAGGTCCAACTGCACAGTTAGACCTATAACCTGCAATAAGCAAAACATGCTTTGGCTGAAGGGAGGAGCTGTAGTGCTGACAGGAGACGACGGCAGTGACACCACTGTTTTTAAATGGTACCACAAGCTACTACAAAGCACATTTGTTTAATTGCACAAAGTTAACCACTCCAATTGCTGTGGCAGACAACTGGGTTGTTGAATTGTGTATGGAAATAGAAACATTGCATGAGTTGGGGTACTGTGAGTTTACATTAAAATGTGTTCTTTTTTTATAAGGTTTGTATTGCTTTGGATCTGTAGATACTCCAATGACACAAACACCGAATTCTTTACCATTTGCTGCACAAATGCATTCAATAAACTTTATTGAACAACACAGGACATGCCCAGTCCTGCCCATTTCCATGCAGCTCCGCCCATTTCTACACTTTTCCATCTTCAGCTTCTACAGAATGAAGGTCAGGACTGCACTGAACCATCTCATAAATGTCATCATCTACATTGATTATTTGCAGAGATCGGAAGTCCTTTGTGACCGGGGATGAGTAAGAACCGTACAACTGCTGGCTGGTTGTGGTGTGGGGATTGTGCAAAAAACGTACGACTGCTGGCTGGTTGTGGTGTAGGGATTGTGCAAAGCGCTGCACAGTCCAGCTGCACAAAAGTGACAACATTTACACGCACAGGATAAAAAAATGGAAGTGCCGGACTATGTGCAAATCTGCTTCAAGGGGACCGTCCGGGCAGAGCCGCGTGGTGTCTGTGCCATCGGGCCAAGCTTAGTCAGGAAGGTAATAAAAACAGACGGACACGCAGATGTTGTTGGGGAAACAAATGTCGATGCAGAGATAAATGAGACGTCTTGTTGGGCCTGCGGAGATCAGGAAAGAAAAGCTTTACATGTATTTCTGTATCATAAATCAAAAAAAAATCTTCCATTTGTGTCTCACTCATTCTCCCTTTCAGACACTGCAGCTCACAGTGGGAGGGCTTCAGTAACAGAAGCAGTGCTGTCAATCTATAAAGCAGTGGGTGTGGCCAACTGCTGATTGACAAGCTACAGCCCTGTGAGCCGTGACAAAGCTGATAGCCACGCCCCCTGACATATTCTCTCCTCTCATATTCATGGCTACATAGGAGTGGAAACTCTGCTCTGAATTCAGGAGCAGTGCAGCATTGTTGCCACCCAAGGAAGCTGCATTAGGTGGATTTCCTCCCTTCTTTTCTTTGATAGGTAATGCCCACTTACCCTCGCTCTTCTTTACCCAGTATATGGGGAGCTGATCACACAACTGCTGCACAGACTCCCCTACCAGCTCGTGGTTGACCTTCCGACCCGCAAGCACTCCTAGGAATTCCCGGTAGTAGCGCGTCCTGTTGTTTTGTAGGGCAAGGACCCCATCCTGCTATAGAACACAGACTGTACTTAGCATGCATTGCTATTGACACAAGCAAATGAGAAAAAGGAAGTCAAAAGTGTAACTTTCCAGGTTGGTACCACCCACACACCTGTCCTGCCAATACCACTGAAGCCTACATGTGGGTGCCACTCCCTGTTCCCGCTGCCTGAGTTTTCTGTGTCAGTCACATGACCATTGTAATAAAAACTTTTGAAAATAGCAGTGGGCCAATCAGATGAAGGAATACACTATAGGGGAGTGGACAGGGTAGTCCCTTTCTAGGAAGCCACGTTTTTTTGCTGGCTCCAGGAAGCAGGGCAGACATTGGGGGTGCAAAGTGTTCTTCTGTATGAAGGCCCCGGACCCTTCGGAGCCAACAGGGGCCTAAGTCAGTTCGCTTTTTGAATCTTCCCCTACTGAACTGCAGTACACCTTGCCATGTGTCAGGAAGCAGGTGTGTTCTGAAGTCCAGCAGAGGAGATCTCACGCAGGGTGACAACACCTATTGGGATTCAGCAGTAACAGTGTTGTCAGCTCATTAGAGGAAGTAAGGAGCTAGTGAATTCTGGCAGGATTACCCGGGATTTTTGTGTACTTGTGTGTTGGCATTTCTCACTATACGGTATATTATCTCACCTTAGGCACAGAGGTATTGAGGAAGGATTGTATGTTTTCCATGTCTCGGATCTCCATACGACGCAGGAAGCAGGATTTCTCTCCAGCCGCCTTGTAGCACACCAGACCCTGCAGAGTGAGAAGTGATCATTTCCAAAAACACAACGCTCACTGGTTATTATATGACACGCAGTAATAAAAGTGTCACCTGAAAGTATTGTCACCAGAGACAATGGGGGGTGAAAATCTCATGTCCAGATGACCCCAAAATAAAGTTTGGCTGCCATGCTGGGGTGGGGAGCCTCCCTTCCCCTCTTGCCCCACCATAGAGGGCGCAATATTTTAGGATCAGTGAATATTTTCTGTAGTTGCTGAAAACGTTCTTAATCTGAAAATAGAAAACTAATGTGGCCGACATGCAGAACCTGGCACTTACATGCTTGTTGTCATACAAGACCACGGAGGTCTGGTTCCTGGAGGTGACACGATAGGTGACAGTATTCCTCTTCCTGTCAGTAACAGCGGATTGGTTTACCGGGGAACCCTGCAAGTTTTTGTAGGTCAGGCGGACAACCTGTAAAAGAGGCTGAATATAAAGTGTATGTCAGTTACAGTTCACCTTGTGTGAATGTTATGGACATAGCGAGGTGCAAAGTGTGCCACTGCACCAGGGCCCACTGCTTGCTACATCTGAGCCCTTTCACACTTATTTTGGCTTTATAAATACAGTGGGGAAGGGGTTAAATCTCTGATATTTGTAATTATTTTCTGCCACTAGGTGTCCTCAGTCTTCTAAATTAAATGACAGCCAGGATTAAATACATCCCATTTCCTCTGAGCCCAGGCTGTCATAGCCCCAATATTAGCCTTTAACTAGACAGTAAGTGGGGAAGTAGCATGGTAATCAGCTCATTTCTCTCTCACTTCTTTCTTCTTCTATTAGTATGCCTATAACATGACTGGCACCTTGTGCTGCTTAGTCCTCTTCTTCCCTGAGCTCTGCAATATAGGGACTGATACCAGGTCAGAAGCCATGTGCAGGTACATTGCTTGCAATAAAATATATATGGAAAATGATGTAATAATAAATACAGATCTTCAATAATTATTGTGTTTCTATATTTCTGTACAGCACAGAGCTATGAATGGACATTTATGAATGCAGAATTGTCTATGAGGGGTGGAGGGGGCAGGGCAGGTAGGTAACATGGAGGGATTTGGGTTGGAGGCAGCGGCATGTAAATGAGAGACTTGGCACATAACTGGCACATGGTGCCAACACATTTCACTTGACAAATCAGCAGGTAAAGGGCATTGCGGAGAACTCTCTCATTCACATCCCCTCATTACAGGAAGTCTTCAGTGTAATGGGAGAAGATTACTGAGAGTCTCCTGGCACCCGGCCTGTACCTGCTCCCCTCCGCTGTACCCAACTCCAACAAACAAACCCTCACCGTGATACAACAGCAAACCCAACAATGATCTATTATCTGCCCTTTATATATGTGCCAATAACAAAGTTTTATTATATCAGATTTTGTCCCAAATAGAAATAGTCCTCTAATAGAAAATGCTTTGCACGTTCTCCAATTCACATAGCAGGGAGCTGGAATGCTGCAATTTGCTCCCCATTTAGCCTAAAACCATCCCTGATATCTGGGCATTGATTAATCAGCTTTATACATGCAGCTTTAGCTTTTATTAATAATTTTGGCCACAGATCTGTAAGTGCTGTATTTATAAATTCTTCACCCATCAATTTGGTTGTATTAGATTGTAAGCTCTTTGGGCGACTCCTGTGTCACTGTCTGTATTCATCAGTCATTTGCAACCTCTATTTAATGTACAGTGCTGCGTAATATGTTGGCACAACAATAATTAATAATAATAATATTAATAATAATAATATCATGCACAGGCATTCAGATCCCTTCCAATGAACAATAAAACCAATACTTATTCTGCCCCCTGGTGGTCATATATCAAAAGTGCACAGCAGTCACAATAGTAAATTCTATATATCATTGATTGAAAAAATGTCCCAATCTCAGTCGACAGGCAAATATTTTTAAATACTCCCCTATCTCACAAGCAAAACCAATGGGGTTTATTAAATGGCCATTCTGCATTTTTAAACCAACCAAGCATTCGATTTGGCAATGAATTATTGTCAGACTGGAAGATTCCCCTCTTACCTTTGTTTTATTATCCTTCCAGCCCAGAACACCAACCACACTGATCCCCACTATAGAAAAGAGTAAAGCCACGGCCAGGAACCCCCAAAATATCTTCGTAGGGGCCTTCCATCTCTCTTGGGGTCCTCTCTCTGAAGGGGGCTGGAAGGAAACAGACCAGTATCAGCACATCCTCATTACATATACTGGACTAGAAATAAATATATTATTACTAAAAATGTAATTATAAGATATTGGACACAATATTTATGTGCTGCAGAAGGTAATTATAAATGCATCTGCAAATACAGTTTACTCTTGTATATCCTGCCAGTGACAGCCACCTAATGCAGGTTCCTGGGGTGGCAATGATGCTGCACTGCTGCGGAATTCAGAGCAGAGTTGCCACTCTTATGTAGGGGTTGTCTGCTTGTGCTGCAGGGGGAGGAGAGAATGGTACATGGGGCGTGGCTATCACAATTCTCTCTCTTCTGTAGCTTGTCAATCAGCACCTGGCCACACCCAGTCCCACCCACTGCTCTCTTGATTGACAGCACTGCCTCTGGTACTGAAACCCTCCCACTGTTAGCTGCAGTGTCTGGAAGGGGGAAAATGTGAGATGCAAAGGGAATTAGATCAGTCAGGGAACGTAAAAGAAGCTTTTTCTTGAGGTTTGTGCATCACATTTTACCTGGATTTGGGACTTGTATAGAATGTTTAAAATAAACTATTAGTTGCACTGTAAAGGACCACTGTAACAAAAATATTATAATATGATTGGATATTGATATTACAGGTAATGCAATTGAACATTTGATTTCATTATTTTTTGTTTTTATTTCACATAGCTTTATTCATATAAAGCTGTTTATGTGGTTTACACAAACCACACTGTTGACGGGACCCCATAAACAGCTGCAGCAAAAGAAGCTTTATTGACAACCTTTGTTCCTTTCAATACATTTTCCCCACCCCTGTGAATTCTGCTCACCTGGTCCTACGCTTATCTTTAGCTCCAATCCTGTAATCTTCCGTGTCTGGAGCCGCACAGCCTTTCTCCTAAGAATGGCTGCTTTGTTATGTGCATGCGGCCCTAATAATTCCTATAGGAAGCTAAATGTATGCCGATCTCACTAGAATGAGTAGGGTTAAAATGGCAGTTTGAGATCGTATTAGGAAGATTTGCAATCACTTCCTGGAGCAGTGACAACATTAACATGAAACATTTGTTGACCAAATCATGAGAATGAGAGGTGAATATTGTAAAATTTTTATTTAGAGGCCCTTTAAATCAGCCATTGACTCTTTACACTTCATTGTAACCCCATCAGCAGATGGAGCTCTGTACACCATTACAATAAGTTCACTCCCTCCAAGGACTTTGTACCGCAGGTAACTAACTAGTAAATGATCCTTTGCCAACCGATATCAGAGACTTCCTGATTTCCAATTCTAATTAGCCATGTGACATAATGCTGGATTTAATGGGTTTCTTGGTGAAAAACAGACCCTTCCATGTTCAGGTTTTTAAAATATAACCAAAAAACTCAGATTTTAGGTTCAAATTAGTTTACTTTTATGCATATATTTTTTTTTTTTTTTTTTTTTTTTTTTTTTTAGGAATGGCTTACTATTACTTCTTATATAAAAGTGACTGTTTGTGCTTCTCATGGTTCAAGTGCCTTTCTATTGTAATGTAAAAAAGAGTTCCTATAATGTATTAAAAAGTTACTATATATCTGAAATTGACACTGAGAAGGTGATGGCAACACTCAAGCAACCAAATCATTGATTGTGTTCTTGTAATCGTGTGAATTTAACCTAAAGCTATTCTTCTAGACATGACCAGTTTAAGGTATGAGGTCTACTAAATGTGTTCTTCTAAATCTTGGTAAACTTGGTCAACTTACCAAACCAAGGCTATCTACCACCTGTGTCCTTAAAAACCTGGTCATTTTGATACCATTTTCCATCTAAGTTCTAACTTGTTCATTTTAACCAATAGCATCCAGCACCTGTGTACTTCTAAACATGGTTATTGTACTAATACTATCCACCACCAGTGGTACCTGGTAAATTTGGTCAATTTACCTAACCATACTCATCTTGTGTGTTCTTTTAAACTTACTTTTTCAACCAAAGCTATCTGTGTTCTTCATTTTTCTTCTTCTTAACTTGGTCAGTATAGGCAATGCTATCCACCACCCGCTTTCTTCAAAACTTGATCATTTTGACCAAAACCATTCTCCATCTCCATCCATCATAAGTTCTTTTAACCGTGATTAGTTTACCCAATGCCATCCACCACCTGTGTCCTTCTAACCTTGATAAATTTAACCACCACCCGTGTTTTTCTAAACT
>NC_092864.1:13759047-13780060 GCF_032062135.1 Pyxicephalus adspersus
TAACCAATACCATCTACCGCCTGTGTCCTAACCTTGATCAGGTTCCTGTAAACTTGGTCAGTTTACCAATACCATCCACCACCTATGTCCTTCTAGCCTTGTTTAGTTTAACTAATACCATCCACCACCTATGTCCTTCTATCCTTGTTTAGTTTAACTAATACCATCTACCACCTGTGTCCTTCTAACCTTGATTAGTTTACCAATGCAATCCACCACCTATGTCCTTCTAACCTTGTTTAGTTTAACTAATACCATCTACCACCTGTGTCCTTCTAACCTTGATCAGTTTACCAATACCATCCACCACCTATGTCCTTCTATCCTTGTTTAGTTTAACTAATACCATCTACCACCTGTGTCCTTCTAACCTTGATCAGTTTACCAACACCATACACCACCTATGTCCTTCTAACCTTGTTTAGTTTAACTAATACCATCCACCACCCATGTCCTTCTATCCTTGTTTAGTTTAACTAATACCATCTACCACCTGTGTCCTTCTAACCTTGTTTAGTTTAACTAATACCATCCACCACCTATGTCCTTCTAACCTTGATCAAGTTCTTGTAAACTTGGTCAGTTTACCAACACAATTCACCACCTTGTCCTTCTAACCTTGTTTAGTTTAAATAATACCATCCACCACCTATGTCCTTCTAACCTTGATCAGTTTAACTAATACCATCTACCACCTGTGTCCTTCTAACCTTGTTTAGTTTAAATAATACCATCCACCACCTATGTCCTTCTAACCTTGATCAGTTTAACTAATACCATCCACCACTTGTGTTTTACCAAAACTTGGTAATCTTTAACCAATATCATTAAGTTCTTCTTTTCTTGGTCAGTTTATCCACTTTGATCCACCACCCATGTTTTTCAAATCCTGGTCAATTTAACCAATACCACCTACAACCTGTGTCCACCTAACCTTGATAATTTTAGCCAATTCCATCCACCACCCGTGTCCTTCTAACCCTGATCGGGTTCTTCTAAATTTGGTCAATTTACCAATACTATCCTCCACCTGTGTCCCCCTAACCTGATCAGTTTAACTAATACTATCCACCACCAGCGTTCTTCTAAACTTGGTCAAAAACAGAATAAATCTACAAAACATAATGCAACATTTTATTGTCTGCCTTCCATGATAATAATCAGAATGTTATGTGTTCTACCTGAAGGATACTGAAGTTTGTGCAAGCATCAATAAACTTAGTAATTGTTACTTCCAAAGCTCTTTCACATCCTGCCTATTAAAGGTTTGTCTAAACCAGCCACAATCAGGTACTAGAGGTGAATCGGACTGTTGTGGTTACTCCAAAAAAATCAAAGTACATCTCTTACCGCTGAGTCTCGGCTCCCCTCCATGCTGTGCTGCTCTCCCAGGCTGTGCCAGTCCCTGCAATGTACAGACCCTGCATAGTCCTGGGACAGCACACATGAAGGGCACGTCCATCAGCACCCCAGGAACGAGCACCTCTACAGCCACCTTCTCAGCCAAGCCCCACCTGAGAAACCTGAGAGCCGGGAATGGAACAATGACAAGGCTGTGATGAGGAGCCGGGAAAGGCAGAATCAGTGAAATGGAAACACAAATCTCAGCTTTGTACTTGATGGGGGAAAAAAAAATTATCATGGTTGGGATGGAGAGGCCGCCAAGTGCACAAATTCCTGGCCTGCAGCAAGTTACAAAGGATGCACAGTGTACTGGAACCTACAGGTCTAAGAGTAAAACACTTAAACCTGCGCTCAAATTCCAAGTCCGCCTTGTTTTCCACTACAATTCTGGCCAAACTTTTTGTTTTTTAGTTTTAGATAGAGAAGGTGAGAGTTAGACCCTCTGTTGGGTTTATACTTCCATGTGTTCCCTTGTAGATTTTCCCTACTTCCTGGGTGTGAATGTGCAGCTTAATGTAAAATCTGCCCACAATCCTAAAGCAGAAGAGAACATTAAAAATAAAATAATTGCAAGCAGACATGCTGCAGAAGGAATTAGTGGTCTGCATTCTGCAATAAAATAAACCTGTTTGCAATGTTTTTAATTACCCTTACCTGTCATTGCTCCATCCCGGGCAACACTATGGTGGTTCTTCAGCCATGTTGATTGACCTCACATGACGTAACTCATTCCAAGAAGCCTGGGGTATGCTGGGATACCCAGAGTCGATACATCGAAGTGCACATGGGCAGGACTTGGAAGAGGAATCTGCAGCAATGATTTCCAGGAATAGAGCATGCCTGGATTAGAAGTCTCTGCACCTAAAAACCAGCTCTGGCAAGGGACTCCAAATCATAAATTCGACTGGGCAGGGACCTCGCCTCCCCCCCGTTTCATTGTTTGCTCCAAGGCTGCAGAGGATACACTTTTATCAGTGAAGCTGGGTTATCCAGCAAACCTGGACCACGATTCAAAACATTTTCTAGCAAACAGCAAACTACTTTATGGAAATCCATTCCAGCTTCACTGGTCAAAGTGTATCCTGTCCAGCCTTGGGGAGCTTTAATAAATCAGTCTCAATGGGCCTAGTAGGCTGATTTATCAATATTTTTTCCAAAGAATCCAATTAAATGAAGTAAAAAAAAGTGTGTGAATCCAGGGTGAAATTTTTTGATAAAATACGCCCCCCAGGTGTGCTACTTAATCTTACGTCTTGCCCTTTGACCCATAAGTGAAAGAGAAATAAAGTGGACACAGTATGGGACAAGCATTGGGCGTCATCCACTCTCATCGATGGAGGCCATCTGGTGGCGGAAAGAAAGTACTGAATGGAGAAGGCAAAGATTACAACCTGAGCTGATTCTTTTTAGATTAGTTATATGAAAAAAAATTATATATATGTTTTAAACAATAGGAAACCATATTGACTGTCTTTAGGTTTCATCTTTACAGTAGAAATTTTTGGTTTGAGCAACAAAAGAGGAACTGTTGTTTAAAGGAAATCAAATGGTTCCTTCTATGTGCACTATACTATCATAACAGACATCTGATTAGCTACTACAGCAATCTTTCCCAGCCATTTACCGTTAGCGGAACCCCTCCTATAATTCCTATATCCACAGCTCACAATATATTAGTGTCGTGGTCAGTGGGAAGAATTCCTCTTACATTGCTGGCCAATGGGAAGAATGTCACCCTTACAGATAGCCAAATAGGTCATTGGTCACTTAACACTGACCTGAGAGGTACAAACTGATTAAGGAACAACCTCTGAAGAAACCCTGGTTGGGAAACACTGGTGGCTATGAGCGAATAAATTTACAATATCAGACATCTAAATAAAATTTGAGAATCTTTTTTATTATTTCCCATAGAGCCATGTAAGGGGTCCCTGCTGACTTGTGCTGGAAGGTGCAGGCTCCAGGATCATCATTGTTTATTCTGCTACTTGGCAAGCCACTGACCTGGAACACGCCGGTGCATATTGGGTGTCAGGATACCCGATACAAAGCCGGTTCCTAGTCACTGACTCCCCAAGTAGTCAGTCAGGGATCAGGGTGGCAGTGCTAAAGCATGCAACTTAACCCCTTCACAGCTGTGTGCTTCTATATTGCATTTCAGAAAGCAAATCTAATGTTTTTATTCCCCCATATATAAACCATTCTTTTCCTTAAAGCATCAGGCCTGATATGAGTAAAATATGCTACTGCTGATGATGTATCTTCTATGACAGCCTCAAAACCAAACAATATTTTCCATAAGGATGCTATTGCGGTACCTTTTAGATTGTAAGCCCTTTCGGGGCAGGGTCCTCTCCTCCTCCTGTGTCACTGTCTGTCAACTGCAACCCCTATTTATTGTACAGTGCTGTGTAGTATGTTGGAGCTATATGTTTGATAATTTTAGGAGTTTTGCAAATCAATATTTAAAAAAATATGAAATCACTCCTGGCATTAAAATGTAAAAAGGAGACAAGTTTGTTTAAAGTGTAAGCTTTTCTTGTTATAGTTTCAGAGAGATTGATAAAGACAGAACCCCAGTATATAAAAAACGGGAGGATGTGGTTGTCACTGGAGGACACTGAAGTCATGAATGTGTGTCTGATGAAGAGAATGACGAATAATCAGCCTAACAGAAAAAGAGACTCTGAACCCTTATGTATTTATCCAAAGAAAAATTTTCTTTGGTTAGAGTTTGAGCTTCAATATTTCACATTGAAAGTGGCTCAGTGGTTAGCACTCTGGTCTTTGCAGCGCTGGGTCCCAGGTTTGAATTTTAGGCCAGGACACTATCTGCATGGAGTTTGTAGGTTCTCCTTGTGTTTGTGTGGATTTCCTCCAAGTACTTTGGTGTTCTCCCACATTGCAAACACATGCAGTTAGGTTAATTGGACTCCCCCAAATTGGCCTTAGACTGTATGACACAGGTAGGGACATTGGACTGTGAGCCCATTTGAGGGACAGCTAGTGACATGACTATGGACTTTGTATGGCGCTGCATATTATGTTGGTGTGATATAAATACTATGTAAAAATATTAAATATGGACTGGTCACCAAGAGCGGAAGGGATACAAAAAATATATTCCTGCCAGTAAGTGGGGTTAAAAAAGCTCACATTTTTCTCTTTGCAAAGGTCACCTCTAGAGTTAAGGACAATGTCATCTTCAGATTGTTGTCCTTTAAATGACCTCCCCATCTCCGAAATGCAGCCTATCTGGAATAATAATATTAACCAATTCCCTGTTCTATTGACCTTCCCTGTTTGATCATGTTAGACATTTGCTACAGCTGCACTATAATGATTGACTGGGAAGCGCTATTCGCTACAGCTCACCTATAGATATAAGGCCTCATTCTCATTATAAGAAAGCGCATTGCCGGGCACAATACTAAGTGCACAACCGCCTGTGTGGCTGCTCATTACATGAGCACCTAAACTCAACATTTTGACTTTACATAGAAAAGTAGACAATATATAACCTACGTGGGAAGGACCAGCACAATTGAGGGACCTGCTGAATTAAAGGTAAGTGTGATTTTTTTATTTTTAGTTTAGTTCCACTTTACCTTAGGATCAAACTCATGCAATATGGTGTTCAGCAGCAATCAAACTGGGAGTGTGATTGGCAGTACCAGAAACCAATCACAACACTGCTTGCATGTGCTGACAGAAGAGAGATGACCACATTAGTCCTCTGCTGTTCTTTTACTGTCAATTGAAAGGCTGGGATGGTGTCACCGGTGTATTCGTTTACCTGTAACAAGGTGGTACTAATCTCCAGGCTGCACAAGTACCAGGATCAGATGTTCACCATACATTTCATTCTAGTAAATCCGAACCATCTTGTGACTGAGGTCGCAGATACATAGTTATGCAAAAACAAAATCAGACAAAAAAAAATTCAGTGCAACAAAAGCACCTTTAATCTGTAAGATTACATGAGGTATGTGTTGAAAGACATTATATTTACCTCTATAAACGTTTTAAAAATCTAAAATAAAAATACTGGGCACCATGACCAATTCTCTTATATATTCCTATCTATATAAATTAATTAAAATATAATTATATAACCTAAGCCGAGCATTCTAAGCAGCAGAAAGCACAATGCGGTCTGTTGCTGGAAGCTGCATTGCAGTTTTATACCCTGAAACTTGCTTCAGACATGAATACAGAACATGATAAAATATTATTAGTGCCATAGCTAGGCATGCCACCTACCCCACAAACTCTGCTTGGCATGGAGTGTGTGGGGTATAAAAGATGCTCATTTCTTGTAAACACTCACACACAAGCGGCATTGACTTGGAGATACTTTAAGGCAGGTTTATCCTCTGGTTAAACAATGCAAACATTTTTGTATGCAGCCACGCATTACATGCAATGGCGATATTGCATTCTAGTACACAGCTGCTGGCAATAGGACTAATAGATATTCACCAAATAAAAATAATTTAACATAATACAGAGCTGTTTCTGTATAATTACTATATTAGGTAATAAAATAAGTTACAGTTCCTGAATTATTTCCTGCCCCTGGCTTATCATTTGTGCAACAGGTTGGCAATAATACCCAAAACTCTCTTAAAACTATTAAAATAGACACTGGGACACCCAGCAAATGTCCAAATCCTGGTATCAATTCAATATTTAGGCAGTGCAGGTCAGAAACCACATTATTTGCATAAACCTAGAATACAGCTATTCTGTATCCAGTTCTCCAGCAGGAAATGCTTCAATGGGCATTCTCCGTCAGTGCCGGTAGCAGGTCAGCAACCGAGTCTACGTAGAAGTCTGGAACCAGATCCAAGGAGCCGCTGTCCTGGTGGGCCTTTGCGTCTTCCAGACTGGAGAAGCCAGTGAGGGTTAGAAGTGTGCGGATGCCACATGTAGAGCCCATCTGAATGTCTGTGTCAAGGCGATCCCCCACCATGACAGTCCTGGAGGGATCCAGACCGCATTCATTCACCACGCAGTCATAGAGGAACTTGCTGGGTTTTCCGATAACCTGAGCTTTGCGATGAGCAGCCGTTTCCACGGCTCTTACCAGGCAACCAGTTCCTGAAAGGCAACACAAGAAATGTTAGAAAAAAAGGGCTTTTGTTTTATAATGTCCACTATTTGCCTTACAACATCCTGGGGAATGGCGACACTATGGGAGGACCCTGGCATGGACCCAGAATAGTCAGATTCTAAACATTCGGGCGCATTTCAAGCTCTACAGTGCAGTAACAATTAGATCCAACCCCAAGATATTGGCAGCATTCACCCCCAGCCCCTTTTAGGCTGTTTTTGGTTGGTTACGGAACAGTTAGGTTACAATACAAGGGCTGACACCTGCCAACAGCTTCTTCCAATCCAGCTGGGGGCAAATACTGAATGTTAAAAAAAAAAAAAATGCAAAAAAAGATATGTTAACCATTTGAATGTACATCTTCATAGGGCAAAGTACAGAACGACAGTTGTAAGCTAAACCACTGCTGTTAATGATCTTTCATCATTTTCAGTAACAGATGAACAAACAAGCACTGTACACACTGCACCTGTTCAATGGAGAGGGCAGGGGGTTGGGAAGGATAAATTAATGACACCCCGTTGTGCTCCCCCCCATAACAGTGATCATTCCCGATTGGTTGTTTAGCAATCCGAAATGAATGAAGTGGGATTGGGGGGGGGGGGGGGGGCTGATTTTCATCAGAATCATATGAAATGTGTACAATGCTTAAGCCCTGGATACTACTGAGATTTGGAATGGATAACATCCTTTTTGTAAGGTGTGTGTCACCGGTGACATTGTGCTGCAGTTTTTCAGAAGCTTCCTTTAACCCCCTCATGGCAGCCAGCTGCTTAATAACTTTTATGGACTTCCAATGGGATGGCTTTAAAATGTTTGCTAGCGATTTGCAGTACAGCAAGCAAGGGAACAGATCATCCATAATGCATTTTGACCAGGGTAAGCTCATGTAAGTAAATGCAACCAATCATATAGCTTTTGTTAGGTGAAAGCTTCCAAGTGATTGGCTGTACCATGATCTCCCCAGCCCCGATTAGCTGGGCACACCACCCGGCAGTTTTCAAGTGGCTACTGAAACACTGGGACAATACACCACCTGCTTATAACTTCTTCCTACACAACTAAAAACATTTTGGGGAGAATACGGTTGTCTGAAGTGTGTGATGTCTGAAGAATCTGACGTGTGTGCATTACTTGTCCGACGTCATTCATTGATTTGTTTCAGGCAGATCCATGAACGATCATAATGAAAGTGAAGGGGAGAGAAGGCAGCGGGGTGTGCCGCTCCGTCATTCTCCCACCTCAATAGAGCACAATGGCCCTGTATGTACAGCACTTCTGCAGTCTTGTCGTTGAAAAGGATTGTAAAAGATTTTTTCCAACGACAATTATTAAACGTGTGTATGTAGCCTTAGTTCAAAGAAGAAGCAAGAGTGCAGCTTCCCCTTATACGCAATCAATAACCAGCTATTACATAACACCTCACTATTACCCGTCCAGAAACCCAGCCCTGCAAAATACAAATTGCATCCTTTCCGTTTAAACCGATATCAGCTCTGATGTAAATGAGATTTCTAACAGGGTGTTGGTTAATGCCAAGCAACAAAACAAATACAAGAAGGAGACCTAAACCTTTAAAGGGAAGGCTGCGAGTACAGAATTACCACCACTTCCCCGTCATGATGATAGAGCAGATTTGACTTTATGACTTGGCAGTTAGCAGACGCCCGTTTCCTTGTCCTAAAATCACCTTGTATAGTCACGATCTGGGTTCTACGAACACCCAAAACAAATCTGATCATGTACAAAGCAATTGTGCTATTATTTACACACCCAACATTCTCTATGCCAGGCAATCTGTTGCCAATTGTCAGATAATTGTCAGCAAACAGCACAGACTATTACATGCTGGGGAGTACATAATTATTACGACTGATATGGAGGCCTAAAAAGTGAAGCACAGACTTGTTTTCATTACCCAAACCTGCAGGTTACAGTACGTTTTTACCTTTCTGACCCGGTAAACCCCCCTAGCCGCTTTCTTCGCTCCTCCAATGACCTACTAATGACTTCCTCACTCATAAGCTCATCACACGCACGGCTCTAAGACTTTTCTGGAGTTGCCCAGACTCTCTGGAATGGTCTTCGTCATCCTATTCAGCTTGCTTTAACTTCCTGCTCCTGTGAAAGAACACTCAAAACTTTTTTCAAATTTGCCTACACGTCTTTTTCTGTCTTTTGAAACCGTCATTAGTTCC
This sequence comes from Pyxicephalus adspersus, assembly GCF_032062135.1. Taxonomy (NCBI): domain Eukaryota; kingdom Metazoa; phylum Chordata; class Amphibia; order Anura; family Pyxicephalidae; genus Pyxicephalus; species Pyxicephalus adspersus. The sequence goes on from NC_092864.1 coordinate 13,767,766, forward strand.
CACCATTCCATACCCCCCTCCTATTGAATGGTAATTCCCCCACCTACTAGATTGTAAGCTCTTCGGGGCAGGGTCCTCTCCTCCTCTGTCAGTTTGTTATTTGCAACCCCTATTTATTGTAGAGCTGCTTAATATGTTGGCGCTATATAAATGTTAACAGTTACATAAATAAAACTGTTTATTAAAAAATTAACACATTGTAGGAAGAGGGAATGAGAAATCTCACATGGGAGCAGCTCCATAGATGACAACTGGTGGGGTTTTATTTCAAAATTAGATCCTTTCCGGCCACCAAAGAGATCACTTTACAGGAACACACCAATTAATGATTTTAATTTTGCACTTTCCACATTCTATTTAGGGCATTTCATGCCACTACTTTAGAGCTGCACTGAGATTTGAGGGATTTAACTTGTTGGGTCCCGGACGTTATTCAGATTGATAGGCGACCAATTGGGAGGGAACAGCGAGGTGCCGCTTGCTCATCTTTCCCCCTCCCATCCATAGAACAGAATGGTGCTGTGTGTACCCCGCTTGTTCTGTAAAAGATCACAAATGATCGTATCAGTGACAATCATCTGAAGTCTATATGAAGCGTCAGCCATTGGAATTTGCCCCCCATATACCTGGATTCAGAACTAAGTGACTGGGTCTCCTGTTGCCGACAGCAAAACATCAAAGTAACCTATGTGAAAAATTGCAAATCATACAATGCATTGGTCATTTGTGATTGGCTGGCTGCAGATCTCCCTGCTGATCTGATTGTTCAATTGCAGTGGTCGCCAACCTTTTGGGCATCAAGGACCATTGATTTCACAGACTCCGGACTGCGCATGTGTGGGGAGCCATGTGAAGAATCTTCCCCCAGAGTGACGTCATAATGACAGAACCTGCCCACTCTCCCATTGCAGATATGAGCCAGAGACACAACGCGCCCACGATCTGTACAGGGGAAATGGTTCGCGGCTCTTGCCAGTGCGCCCTACTAGTGGGTCTTCTCCTGACCCCACTGTAGGGTGCACCGGCCAGAGCTGCGGACCAGTGGTTGGCGACAACTGTTCTATTGGATCAGAGGTAGAAATCGTCTCGCTGCACTTGGTCCAATTCACTGAAATAGGGCTCCAGGTTGCCTCGAAGGTTACCGGAGCTACGCTCAGACTTGCTCCATGTCCCATGCAGTCAACAGTAGCTTTGGGTCCTTTATATTGGAACCAAAGTTGCACTAAGGTTTCCACGATCAGGCTGGTTTTTATTGCAGAAAGGGACAGGTGTTCTCCCTTCTGAAATAAAGGAACATTACCACTGAGTTGCACAGGGGCAGAGTTCAGCTTTGATTGGTGGGAAACCCGGCTTCCCTCGCAGACGTTATCCTGGCACAGCCAATCATCCAGAAGCGGAGGAAAAGGAGAATGGGGATGCCCAGTGCTGGAACAAGGACAGGTGAGTTGACTGGGTTTAGTTCCATGTTAACCCAGCGTTTTCATATATAGGGGGCAGTACTGATCCATTTACTGTAACCCCCATTCCTATTATGCAGTGATGGGTCACTGTACCACAACCTGCCGGTCTGAGAATGTTGATGTGGCAATGTGCTGGCACTCCTTACACTGTACCACCTTGTGCAAGGTGTTACAAATAGCCCCCCACCCAGGGCAGCCCGATAGAAAAAGAACAGGGCCCTGAGCAGCCCAGTACTGCTAGATGTACAATGGGCCAGCAGCCAGAACGACTTGCATTGGATCTCCCATCTGAATCTGACCTTAGGATGCCCCTGTGACCTCCCTAGCGCCCCCTGCTGTCTATGGCCGGTGTAGCAGGCAGAAATGATTGTCTAGGAATGAATCCCCGGTACCCGGTATGGCTCGGCCCCCCTCCAGGGGAAGCCTGGTGTCCGTGTTGGTAGCGATGAACAGGCATTCGGGGTCCTGCAGGTATTGGAGCGCCCGGTTCAGTTTCATGTAGCTGAAATGTTCGTCGAACCCGACCACAACCGCCTTCACCTCGGGGTCCCGGGGCAGCGTCGCCCAGTCCTTCATCCCGCCAGTCACCCCGTCCGGTCCGTGGCCTAGGTGAGGGATGCCGGCCGCCCCCAGCTCCTGGCTCAGAGCCCCGCCGCCGATCAGGTAAACTTTCCCTTGGAGCCGGGCCGTGTCCCGCAGGTACAGCGCCGTACAGTAGGCCGTACCGAACACCTCACCGGGCTCGGCGGGGAAGCCTAGGCGGCCCAGCTTGTCAGAGTACATGGCGCGGGTCTTCGTGCTGTTGTTGGTGAGGTAAAAGACCCGCTTGCCGCTCCGCTTCAGAGCATTAACCAGCTCCGGAGCCCCCGGTACCGCCTCATCTCCCCGCCACAGCACGCCGTCACAGTCAAAGAGCACCGTGTCCACCGAAGCCAGGAAGCGGCGGGAGAGCTCTCCGCTCAAGCGGCAGCACTTGGAAGCGGCCATCATCCAACTGACAGGAGTGAGTCCTCGTGTGTCTTCTTTCCCAGCACGCCATTGGCTGGCGAATTTCTCCCAGCATCAGCTGATTGGTGGAGTAACCCTGTCAGGGTTGGCCGAGCCTTACCGTGATTGGATTGGGATTTCCATAGCAACCGGTTGTGAGGGCAGCATCATACAAGCCGCCATTACTGGCAATGGCTTCACACACATAGAACAAGCATGCAGGCTGTGAAGTCTGAACTCCCCTCCTGTATGCTTGTTCCAGGACAGTGATACCCTTTGATCTTTACCTCAAGGCTGGCCCTTTTAAAGTGTATCTAAAGGCAAAATATTGGAGATTTGAGATGCAAACCTTCAAAAATGAATTTGCCCGTAATAAGTTGCCTAAAAAGTGCGTTAGCAATGTCATTAATTTACATCACAAGTTTAAAAGTGATTTTAGCTCAGTTTAGGAGATTTCTTCCAACTTCCTGTGTGTCTATAGGACAGGAAGTGAATGAAAATGTCATCAAGCATGAGTTTGAACCCTTTTCCCAGTCTATATTTAGATCCCTGACAGGTACATCTTCACCTCTGACTAAGTATTTGGCTTTGCTGTTGATTTAAAACCCAACTCCAGGCTTTGTTGCCCCTCAGGAGGAATCACCATGGCTGACCTCCAGCCTCTTCAGCTCTGGAATTGCTTGCTTTGATTTCACTGCACACTGTGAACATGTCCAGTGGATGAGTTTAATGTTTGCCCCCCTATTGTTTCGCTTTGGTACGTCCTGACAGCCTTTACACCATATAGCAACTCATGTCAGCGGGGGAAACTAAAATGTCTTGACAGGAGGGAAGAAATATTCTTCACTTTCTTGTGTGTAGATTAAAATCATTTTAAATTGATGGTTAAAGGTTTCAATCACAAAGTGCTCTTTCTTATCTCTGTGCAAAGCAACACATTCTTCTTGCAGTATTAGAAAGAAAACATCACGGATATGTGCTTTTATGCCCATACTAAAAATGACCGCCACATTTCCCAGAGCTGCGACGTCATTGACGTGCCCCACCCATACCACACTATGGGCAGCCTTTCGCCCCTGTTGTTATGACGACACAGTCGTAAAGCCGCCATTTTGCGCTGTGCTCCAGCCGCTGTGCGCTCGTTTCGTTGCGACAGAGGAGGAGAAGTGAGCCCTGGCTGGGATGAGCTCGGAGTCGGGGGTGGGGGAGACGGAGGAAGCAGCTCCCAGCAGTCCGCTCAGCTTAGCAGAACCTGCGGCGCCTCTCATCAGCCACTACAGGGAGGAAGGTGAGCGAGGCATCGCCACCCGGACACGGGAATGTTATTGAAGATGCACGTGTGGGCGGGGCCGTCTGTTTGTGTTTATTATGACCTGTCAATATTAACTTTATTAAAAAAAACTTTATTTACAAGCTTACATTAACATTAAATGTTTATCTTAATTTATTTGTAAAAAGTATAAGTGTTGTCAGAGTTTTTTTTTTATGATTTGGTACTAGGATGGATAGATGCCAGGCTTTTTAAAAGATCAGAGAATAGGCACCATGTGTAGGTCATTGCAGTCACTTAAATTTGCAGAAGGGGTTCTACCATGACTCCTAGCTGAACCTTAGTTTGTTTATACTTTAAAAAGTGAAATGCACGCTCATTAGTGCATTAAATATCACATGACATGTCTTTTGCATTCAGGAAATCTGCTGGTGCAAATGAGTTACTGCAAGGGACAGCTCTGTATTGAAGGTGAGTATTGCAGTCGGGGCTGATCCTTTTTTACATTTTAGATAGGTGACCCCCTAGGGGATAAAACATGGACAGCTCAGTGTATTTTGACAGGTGAGACCGCTATGAAATGCTTATTGGAGGAGGGGCATTAACGGTTACCTTCTGCAATAGAGCCCTCCCTGATCCCAAATGTTTGCCAGTTTCTTTAACAAATTCAACATATCATTTTATTTCAACCTTCTTGATATTTCTATTATACGCTCTTAACTTTCTTATTGCCTGAAGCAATCAGCCAGCCTGCGAGTTTATAGTCCCATGGTGAAGGAATCTTATTGCTTTGTACTCTCCCCATACTGTGCGCATGCTTTAAGCCAAATAAATAAATAAATAAAGGGTTTGTACCTTGGACAGGAAAATCTTTAGCGCTCTGCCAGCCAGATGCTGCCTGCTGATAACACATTGTAGTCCGAGGGTTCCTGTGTGGTCTGTGCTAGACTGTGATCTATAGAAAGACAGGAACCCCCCCCCCCCCCTCCAGCGAGAGAGAGAAACCAGAGACTGGAAAAAGAGTCTGGAATGGATGAGAATCTAGTGTGTACAGCACTCGTCGTTTATAGATCCGTCCTGGCGGATCCATGAACAATGGATGAAAGTGAAGTTAGGTTGAAAAAAGACATAGGCCCATCAAGTACAACCACTAGGGAAATAAGCATATCCCAGATATAATCCCATGGACATAGTTCATCCAGAGGAGGAAAGAAATTCTGGTACAATTTGTTCCAACAGAGAAAAAAAATCCTTCCTGATCCAATGAGGCAATGAGATGGATCAGCATTCTCTTTTATCCAGGGAATGGGTAGCCTTGCATGTTTGTTTTAATTGAGGTTATCAAGGACTGATATAGATGAGTGTATAGGAACCACATGTGATACCATTCATCGCTATGAAAACTACACCAAAGATGTAATAATCAGATTTGAAAAAGGTACATAATGCCTCTTCTCCCTCGTTGCAGATGACGATGATGACGTACATAAATGTGGCCGCTGTCAGACAGAATTCACGAGCCTGGAAGAGTTTGTCCAGCACAAGGTACAAAAGGCATGTCAGAAAGTTGTGGAGCAGCCCCTGGAGTCTTCCATAGCTGTCCTTAGCAGCCAGGAGGTACAAATTTTATCTTCTCATTCATTGTAGTAAATTAAATTCTAGTTAGATAACCAATAATCAAAGAGTTTCATTTCTGTTTCGTAGTAGTTGTTACTTTTTTCACATTGGTATTTGGGATTAAGGATTGAATTTTAAAGAATAAACCTATATGTAACCCCTAACAATGAACTGATAACATTATAACGCATGATTATGTATAACAGCAGGTAGTTCCGTCTGTGGAAGATCCAGTGAGCATTTCCCATGTTGTTGTTGAGGCCTCATTAACCGAGGAGATCAGCACTGCAGTTGAACAAGGTAATTCTAAAGATCCTAAAATATGCTACAACCATGTATTTATTACTAAATACTACCTGTTCTGATTATTATTATTATTATTATTATTACACAGTATAAAGCGCCAACATATTATGCAGCGCTGTACCAAGTCTATAGTCATGTCACTAACTGTCCCTCAAAGGGGCTCACAATCTAATGTCCCTTACTCTTGGGCTCTTCCTCCCACATCCCATAAAAAGATGCATTTAAGTTAAAGCGGACCTAAACTAAAAAAAAAACCTCAGGAGGTAGTACTATTTAACAAAACATGCAATGTCTCTTCTGTCAAATAACTAACTCTCTGGCTCCTGGTGGCGTTTTGTTTAGCATCTAAGATACACAGCGCATGTGATATGTAGCTTAGAGCTCAGCTCTGTGTGCAGCATTGCAATCAGGGGGTTCCCTGTCTCAGCGGAAGTCCACAGTGGAGCTAGTGTTGAAGATGGAGGCTCCCTAGGATGCGGCGAAGACAGGTCCTGTACCTGTTGTCACTTTAGGGTGACTGTGCAGTGTATGCATGTGTCATAATTGGCAAGTATGCTGTGCATACGTGATGAATACTGCAGAAGCTCACCACCAACTAGTTAGTTTAGCTTTTTTGGCTTCCTCAAAAAAATTGGCAGTACACTGTAACAAATGACTGTGGTAGTGACATTAGATTGTGAGCCCCTTTAAGCAGTTAGACATATGGCTATGGACTTTGTAAAGCAATGCATAATATGTCAGCACTAAATAAATTCCAATTAGAAATATTAGAAAAAAAACAGGATTAGGGGATTGTAATGGTTATAGCATGTTTGCAAAGATTCTATGCCAAGTGACAAACAATGTTTTTCATTGTCTATCAAAAACTGAGATATCCATTTCAGGTCAAGTTTTTGTTTTAGGGGTCATTCACATCAGGACATGTTGCACTTGGTTATATTACAAAAGGCAAGCAATTTCGGAGCAAGAAAGTTGTGGTAAATTTGCTTTTTGAGTATTGAGGTATTGTTCAACTTGAATATCTGTACATGTTGCAGTAGCTAAACACAAACAAGCTCTTAGCACCTAGACCTTTGCTATTATAAAACATTAACCTCCCTGGCGATCTGATTATATCAGTAATGTTGAAATTTTTAAGTGGTTCCTTTATGTTTAAATTTCCCGCCCAGTCACGCCCCCCAGCGCGCCGCCCCACCCCACATTCTCGCACTTTCTATTGTTCATGCCAGGGGACACAGATGCCAGGTGGTCATCGCTGGAGTACGCCGTGAGGTCGGGACCAGGTAAGTCCTTTACAATGCCACCCCTAGTGTGGCTCAGGATTACCACTTTTGATATTGAAAATTAACCCCTAGCCACACACAGGAATCCTGCAAGGGAGGTGAAATTAACTATTATAAAAAAAGAACAGAAGATCTGGGACTTGGAGGTGAAGGTGCTAAAAACTTCGTAATTGTCTGAAGAACGCTGTATACTTTTATTACACTTTGCATTTTCCATTTCCATTCCATTTAAGCAATTGTAATCTAATTCTATTAACTTAAGTAATATCTCCTTTCCTTGTGTGGTAATGTTTCCTAATCACCCTGTCTCTGAAGAAGTAAAGGAGTCTGTCCACACTGAAGAGACTGTCGAGAGCGAGCAGAGAAGTGATAGCCAGGAATATGAGATGGAGTGGCAAGGTAGTCCTGATGACGCCCAATCACAAGACGACTCTCCAATGATGAAAATGGTTGTGGACGATAAAGGCCGATATGTATGCCAGCTGTGCGAGAAGACATTTAAGACAGTATGCTCACATTTTGTAAATCTTGTGTTGATTTTGATATGTGTATTCTGAGACTTCACGTCTGTTGACCCAATCATTTCTTTCCAGGCTAACATCCTGAAAGCACACATGCTGATCCACACCAACAGAAAAGACTTTGTTTGTAGAATGTGCGGTGACGCCTTCAGGACAAAGGGCTCTCTAATTAGACATCACCGACGGCACACAGGTATGGAAGGATTTGTTTTTGAATCCTATTTAGGGGAGGATTGGAAATTATCGAAACCCAATACAGTTGCATAATTTTTGTCACTGCAGATGATTGTTTATAATTGTCTCCAGTGATAGTAGGAGCAAATGAGTGATGTGTACGCAACACTGTTTGTTCTTTGCAGACTCATCCATCCTTCCCACCACTCCTCTTCTGCTGCCTCTCTTTGTAGTTCTCTTCATTGGCTTCCATTTCACCTTAGAATCAAATTCATCTCCTGTGCTTTGCCTTCAAATCCCTCCACATTTCTTGTCCCACTTTGATTTCTGACTTGATCGAAAAATACTCCCCCACCCACTCTCTTCGCTTTTCCAATTACCTACTATTGACTAAAAACCTCCTCATATGCACGGCCCCAATATTTTTTTAGAGCTGCCCCAACTCTGAAATGGTCTTCCTCATTTAAAAGAGCAGAATACCCCAATGCTTTTTAAATCCTAGGTTTTGAAACTTGCCTACCCATCTTCTTCTTTCTTTTAAAAACTACTTCCCACCACTACATATCTCCCCTCCTATTTTGTGTTACTTACCCCACCTCCTATATTGTAAGCTCTTGGGATGAGTGTCCTCCCCTCCTCCTGTGTCACTGTCTATATCTGCCTCTCATTTGCAACCACTATTTAATGTACAGCGCTGTGTAATATGTTGCTGCCATATAAATCCTCTATAATAATAATTATATGCAGACTACCATATGGAATGGGAGCAAAAGATGCCCCAGTACATCCTGTACAATATGAAACAGTATTCATTAATGGCATGGTGTTTAATGATTTCACTGGATGGATCACTAAAAGACGTTTAGAACCTCTGTACAGATGTTAGTTTTGTGATGCATCTCAAATGACAAAAATCCAGCATCTGTACGTATCAAGTTGCAATATTACGAGCAGTAATCTGGTGTGCCAGTGTGTCCTTTTAGGGCTATATATATAAAGCAACATTATTGCTGCACCTCTTTCCTGGTCTAAATTAACCCACTTTCCTCGTATATATACTTTACCATGGCAGCCACAGCTCCTGGTGTTTATGTATATTCTGGTCAAAAGGCTTCGGATCATTCAAACACAGTAGGTGCTCAGATCTCTATGAGGCCATCTTGGGACACCACCTTATAAATTCTTTTAGAGCTACTGCACATCACACAACACTTTTGTGGGATACAGGATTATTGGGCAGCACAAAGCAATAACCTGGTATCATTTTGATGTATTTGCCCCTTACGTTATTTTTTCTGCCAGATGAACGACCGTATGTTTGTTCAAAATGTGGCAAGAGTTTCCGAGAATCAGGGGCATTATCACGACACATGAGGTCCCTCACTCCTTGCACTGAGAAGATGATGATCAACATGGAGAAAACCTATATGAGCAGTCGGGATGAGAACTCATCAGGTAGGTCTACAGAACACAATAGAATGTTTGTAATTTGGACCGGATAGGAGTGGGTAGGAGATGCCTTGGTATCTCTTTTTAAGTTGCTTGCAGCTCATACCCTTCCATTTTACATGACAGAGGATTTTGTTTAAACGCATTTTAGATCTGAAAAATACCTAAAACTCCTAACGCATAAGTATAAAAACTATGAAGCCTAAAATTGTCCATAGTCAGTCAGCACTTGGATTGGCTGAATCCTCAATATTGGTATCATTGATACTCCACTGTTGGTCATCTAAACAGTTTTTGCCAGTCTTGGGCTACCGGGATCTGTGGAAGGTAGGACTGCACAACGCTGTAGGTGTCATCAGCAGCTTAAATTCTAATAAAATTCAGTAGGGCAGGAACGTAAGGCAGTAATAATTTGTTTCCCCTATGCTTTTCTTCATACAGACCTTGCATCTACAGACACCTCTTCCCAGACAGGGATGGAGGAGGTTAATGGTTCTCCAATCATGCGAATTGTGGCAGATGAGAAGGGCAACCTGCTACACGAGGTCCAGGTACAAGCAGTGGCTGTCAAACCCCGGGTGAGTGTGGTTTTTACTGTAAACTGCAGGTTCTGGACCTGTAAAAATGTATTAAGATAAATGGATTTTATTGTATGTCTGCATAGAAAAACTTTGCCCTGTATAAGTGAGGCTACTGCAGTATAAATGTAGACTATGTGAACTCCACTTATCTTTATATTGCAGACATATTTTACATTGAAATGCCAGGTCTGTACTAGCTATTGTTATAAAGGAAAAGCTTAGTAGATGCAAACCCTTACACGATCAACAGATCTTGTGTGTATGTATATTTATAATATATAATTATGGTAGTTTATATGATATCTTGGGTTTAAGATTTGCTTTAATCCTACGTGGTCATTGCTAAGCAATTCCTAGGATTTGTGTGTCTCTGCTATAGAGCACAAAAAGCCCCATTGACTTCTAACCGTATCATTTTAATAGACAGATGTCATACTGGCTAACACGGAAGAATTGGTGTGTCCTCAATGTGGTGAAATCTGCAAGACTAGCAACTCCTTGAAAGTACACCTAAAAGGTCACGAAGGTAAAATGTTCCCCTGAGATGATTCTTATACCCATTGGGCTCTCAGCAGTTTGCTTGGAGTCTCATTCACAAAAACAGCACTTATACATCACCTTCTGTACTATGTAGGTTCTGAATTAAAGCCTCCCTGATTAATGGGGGTTTATTTAAAAAACAGGGAATCAAAGATTCATTCTTGGGAATTTTCCAGTTCCTTGTGTTTTACTGGCAGTAATTGATTCCCAGAAGGGAATGTTTGAGTTAATGTCAGATTCCATGTATATTATTATTAGAGGCCCTTGTAGATTTTCCCAGGAAGACATTCCCATCATGGCCTCTTTTCTCTCATGAACTTTCAGTTAGTACAGAAGAAAGGTGAGTTTATTTAAATTCTGTGGTGGCATTGGTGGGATGTTATAGCATTAGGTGTGCTAGTATGTGCATCTTGATAAGAGACTACACTATAGCAAACTTCAGAAACTATGTCTAAGTGATGTCACACTTCCAGAGAAAATTCAGCCATAATTATTCTTTGTGGTAGGATCTACAGGGTGCACCTGGGATGAAAGTGGGAGTCGTTTCTAAAACAGTACCCATTTTTTTTTTTTTTTAATTTTTTTTTTTATGCCTGCCATAACGGGATTCTTATTTTTACCTATAGGTACCGTTTTGAGTATTACCACGTTCCTTACAGCTCTAAAATGTCCTTTTAATTTCTTCGGGCAGGTTGTAAACTGTACCGCTGTGATGAGTGCGGCCGGGAGTTCTTAAAGGCTCACCTACTCAGGAAGCACCAAGAATCTCACGGCAATAATCGTAAATACAAGTGTGGCGAGTGTGGGAAGATGTACAAAACTGTCGCACACGTCAAGGGTCACATGAGAGTACACTCTGATGACAGACCTTTCCCCTGCCCAAAGTGTGGGAAGAGGTACAAAACAAAGGTGAGTTTGTGGATGAATTAGTGCTGATTTCAGTGACGCAGTCCTAAGCTGCACTGTGTTTAAAGTTCAGCAGCTATTTCCTCTGTTACATTTCTTGTGGGGGCAGGAAATAGCATAGGGATTTGGGTGTTCTGGAAAGCAGAAGGGAATCAAAGCTGCAGTTTTGGCAATTTGATAAATGCGCAGAAGGTATGTGTAGCTTTGTGTTTGTCTCTCCAGTCCTTGCAATTTGCACAGCTCTGTCTGGTGGAGTAGGGGACCTTTTTTGTCTCTGCTGCTGTTTAGTAGCTCCCACTCTCCAAGGCCCCCCCCCCCCCCCCCAGCCTATGACTGTTTACCACTTCTCCATTAGTGACTTCTGTCTCTGAAGTAGAAATATTAAACTGATGAGCCTATATGATTTCTGTCCATCAATCTGCTCTCTCAAATAACTTAGCATATTTTGTTGGCATATGAGCACTGCAGTCTTACTGACTGGCTCCCTGTCTTATACTGTCCATACTGTCTGAGCCCTGCTGTACAGTTGATTGCACGGGATTGATACTAGATGAAATTCAGGTACTTGAACTGCTTGCATTTATTGCTTTATGAATGAATTGATAACTGAATTAATTTGTGTCACTTTTACCTGCTTGGAGTTCAGTTTTATGTATATTTTAAGTAATAAAAAAATATACAGCATATATGCAACTGATATAAACATTTGGATTTTATAGATGTGTTTTGCCTTTCTCATTTTTCATTCAGAATGCTCAGCAGGTTCATTACCGCACCCACTTTGCAGACAGACCTTTTGTCTGCCCATACTGCCCCAACAGCTTCCGGGAAAAGGGTTCCCTGGTCCGGCATATAAGGCACCACACAGGAGAGAAGCCTTACAAGTGCCACAAATGCGGTCGAGCGTTTGCAGAGCATGGAACACTAAACCGCCATATGAAAACCAAAGGTATCTTGGCTCATTGCTTACAGCAGCCTAGGCATCAATACAGGGCATTCAATGCAGATGTCACAACTAACATAGCTTTATTAATTTGCTTTAAGAAACTGTGTCAATCGAAATATAATGTGCATCAAGAGACCTATTAATTATAACCCATGTGACTACTGAAATATTAATAGGTCTCTTGATGCACATTTGAACACCTGTGAGGTTTGAAATATAATAGCACTCTTGATGCAGGTTATAACAAATGCTAAC
>NC_092864.1:13780188-13797174 GCF_032062135.1 Pyxicephalus adspersus
TTTTTTTTTATTTTCTTGTTTTAGGTGGCTGTGCAGCACATCTTCAAAACCTAGCGGGTTGCGGCAATAAATCTGTGGCCGAGGACATCTTGTCTGAGGAGCCCCACACAGTCCTGGTTGAGTTCTCTTCAGTGGTTGCTGACACTCAGGAATATATTATTGAGGTAACGGTCTTTTGGCATGGAAGGGCAGGTATAGTGGCAGGCTATTTAGGATCATTGGGCAATAATTGTTGGTTGATCCATGATGACATAACAACAATTTAATGTTTTCAGGGGTTTAGGATATGCTGGGATAGTCCAGCAACTTTATCCTACTGCAAAGTAATCTTAGATTCAGAGCACCAGCTCCCGATGTTTACAGTATAGATAATTGAAAATAATGTATGGTGAGTTACCCTAAGTTCAGGTCTGGAATTAGGCTTTGTCTTCCTATTTTTATTGTACTGCACAACAGTCATCATTGCTAGAGCTCATCTCCTAACTCTTAGGAGAATTGGTTATTTTTCACTGTAAATGTAATAAAAAAAAAAAAGTTGGAGAAGTAAGTAAAGACTGCTAGCAGTGCAAGCAGTGGGGTCAGTGTGAGGATGTATATGGGAAGGGACCCAGGTTACTCTCCCTTATGTGCAGTGTAGCAGAGGCTTGTCAATACATTTTTATTAATATTTTTCAAAAATAAGTATACAAAAGGGAATAAATCCAAACACTCGTACAACATACAAAAAATGGTGGTGGGGGAAATAAATTGGGTGGGTGGATCAACAAGGTAGCTAAGGATTTTCAATAGCCACAGTAACTTCTTTTTATCTTGATGCATATAGGCTTCCTCTGAAGATTTGGAGACCAGCGAAGCTGCTGAGCTACTACAAAGCACTGGAGCGCATGAGGTGAGTAGCGTCCACATTTTCTTATTTCAACGTTTTTTTTTAATTTTTCAAATATAGGTTTACAGTACCAATAAACACAATGGGGGGGGGGCAGCGGCATTAGTTACCAAAGTTACATAATCACATTATATATAATACAGAACCATGAAAATATCAAAAATCGATACCAAAATTGAGTTGATACCAAAATCAACTAAAACTATGTACTTTAAATTAGAAATAAGGCCATGTAACCCATTTGATTTCCATTGCAACTACTGCCAAACCAAAAATTACAGCACAGGGAAACCAGATGTAACACGTGTGTCAAAACTTCAGCGCAACATTTGGATTCCCCTCAGAATAGATCAGGGAAAACTGAGGGTAGAGCAACTAAGGGTAGGGAAAATGTCATAGGGTAAGACAGGATGGGGAGAAGCAATTAAGGAAACCAGAAGACAAAAATGGGATGGGGACTAGGGGACAAAGGAGTAAATGGAGGAGGTTCTACTTCTGGAGTTTACAAATTATAAACATGCACAGTTTACATAAAAATAATGAATCGGCACACCTACTGCTATGGGCCTAGGTGGGAAACAAAAGCATGACTTGTCGTTTTGTCATCTTTTATATTTCCATTTTACGCCATATGGGCCTTGCCTATTTAATAATTTTCAATGTCTGAATTCTGTGACATACACCAGGGGGTCATTTTTCTTTCCTTTTTAGAGCTTTTAAAAATTTGAACTTTTTTTTATTACCTTTAATGGTTCTGTAATATATTTTGACAGATGGACAGTCATATACTGAAAGTGGTTCAGCAGATAGTAAGCACAGCCACTCCCGGCCAGCAGATCATCGTACAGAACGTGACACTGGATGACGGCACTGAAACCTGCATAGAGGAGGTTCCCACTACAGACACCATAACGATAGCAACCCCAGAATCTTTGACTGAGCAAGTGGCCCTGACTCTGGCCTCAGCGGTCGTAGATGGGACAGTGATAACCAGCGAGGCCACTGCCGGTGAAGAAGTTATTATTCCGGATGAAGTGGTAGTACCCGAGGAAGTGGTGGTGCCCCATGAAGTGATAATACCCGAAGTGTCAGTCTCTGAGGAAGTTGTGGCACAAGAAGAGGTGGAAATGGTGGAGCAAGTAGGAGAATTTGTAATTGCCACCTTACATGGAGGAGAAGTGGAGGTCCAGACTGTGATTGTCTAGCTGACTGTTGCTTTTTCTGCTGCAGTGAAACAGGGAGCAATATTATTCTGTGACCAGCAAGGGATAGTACACAACTTCAGCCACCAGATGGTGTCTGAGAATATCAGACATTATACAGAAGTTTCTTCCTCTACTCCAAACTACTGGTGCGGGACTGTGAATTGTTTTCCCACATTTGTTGGCTGTCTCAGGCCTTTTCCCAAAAACCGTGTGGAATGTTAGAATGGTAGTTGTGCCTTGGAACTTTGCTTTTGCATTGCCTCTTGTATATGGACTTTGGAATCTAGTCAATTAGCCTCTTCTACTGATAATTATTGTGGGTAGCTGCACCCAGGTTCTTTCTCATATTGAGAAGTTTGCAGCTTTTTAAGTGTGAACGAAGGCTGCAAATAACTGCACCTTCATGGGTTGTGGTGAATCCTCTTGAAGGGGGTTCTCTTGCTTCGGACGGAGGCTAAATTTGAGTGTGGCCACCATTTGGAAAGAAAGTAGTAAATCAAGTTGAACATGAGTTGAGTTGTTAATCTTTGTCCCTCCCAGTCACTAAATTGGTCATCAGGCCTATAATCCCTACAGCAGTGTTTCTCAACCAGAGTTCTTCCATAAGTTGCTTGGGGTTTCTTGAGCAAAGTCACTTTAGGTGACAACAATGTTCTTACTGTCTATCTGTAAGGGTAGAATTCTTTTCACTTGCCAGCAATGTAAGAAGCATTCTTCCCACTGACCACCACACTAATGTACTGTGAGCTGTGGATATAGTAATAGCATAGATTGCTTGGGACCTGAAAGTTATTTTAAGGGTTCACAGTGGCCTATTAGTGAAGTACATACAAGTTATGATGCCGGTATATACCAGTACTGGAAAGGTAAGTGACAGAGGCTGGGGTTTTGTTAACCTTAAGCAATGAGCAGGCCTTGGAACATTCTGAGCCTGAGATCTGCTCTGGGTGCATCATACTCTTGATTTCGGATAGGCTTAGCTTAAAAACTGAATACTTTTGAATACTAAAACTGGTATTTATTATACTAAAACTGGTATAACTTGAGTCAATCTGGCTCAATATGGAAGAAGGATGATTAAGCCCCCTTGTTCTCAATAACAGCTAGAAAAAAATATTTTCTGCTTACAGTTGTCATCACAATTACAAGTGACAGCTTACAAAGGGCAACATGCAAAAAAAACCTTGTAGATTTTCAATGCCCAAATGTTTTGACCTGTAACAAATGCCCAGCATCATAACAGAAGCAGTCCACTCCACACAGGTAATAAAATACCCCTATTGATATATGTAAATATTGTACAGTGTACACCTGAATATCAAAACCAAAACAGAAATGTTACATAAAAGACCTAATACAGAGATTATTTAAAATACCAATTCACCAATGCTTAATCTTCAAAATCCTAAAAATGTACTAAACTATTAATATTAAAATATATTGTAAGGTTATTGGTCACCTAATATCAGGGGGTAATGTAAGCACCATTGCTGATCTGTCCTGGAGTTGTCATGGCTGTCCTGCCGAGCCTATAACTTCATTGTTTCAGACCTGAAACCTTAATGCAGATTGGAACTTTTTCTATGCTTGTCTTGCTTTAGTGACACAGTATTGGAAGTAGTATTGTTTTTTTTTTTACAACCAGACTTGCACTGGTGCTTACAACAATGGGTTGCTGCAACTCATGCATTCTATAGATCAATGTTGCCCAACCAGGGTTCTTCCAGAGGTTGTTGCGGGTTCCCTGAACAATGAGCAATTTGCACCGGCCAAGTCGGATTAAGTGACACCAATGATCTTTTTGGATGTCCATAAGGATAATATTCTGACCACCATGCAAATGTACTCTGAGCTGTGGATATAGTATTTATAGAAGGGGTTTCCTGCAGGCCTGAAAATTATTTCAAGGGTTCCCCAATTTTAAAAAAGGGTTAGAAAGGCAGCTCTAGATCTATTTTTTTCAAAGATCTATCACTGATCAATTTCCTCTCCTTCTGAACCTTTGACAATGAGCAGATTCTCCATAGGAATAATTTCTCTGAAATTAATGTTAAAGCAGAATGAAGCTGAAGGAGTAAGGGCCAGCCCTGAGAAATGTTTAGGGTAAGAGATCTTTGATGCTTAAAGAGTTGCAGGATAAACTTGGCTACCTTGTACTTCCCTTTTTGTAAGTGTGGGTCTGGAAACTCCCATTGTGTTCATCTGCCATGTTGTGGTGCCCTTTGAAACATGTTCTTTTCTCCATTGTTGGAGAACAAAGAGGTCCCCTTGTGCAATAATATTGGCAATTTGGGATAAGTTGTTGTATATATAATTAACTATTTATAAGCTGATTATTTAAGGGAATGTTGAATGTTATTTGTAGGACAATTCTAGGAATTTGGTGCTCAGATGAAGACAAACGGGTGAAAATCTGCAGGCTTATCTGGGCTGGTATAGGATTGCTTCTGAACTGTTGGCTACAACTTGATACATATCAAATGATTCTCATCCCATAATTGCCTCAGGGCTGATATCGGAGGAGAATCTGGTGTGTACAGCGCTGGTTGTGCATGAATCCATCCTGGCCGATCCACAAATAATCGTAATGAAAGCAAAGGGGAGAAAGCACAGCAGGGTGCTGCTCCGTCGTTCTCCCCACTCCCTTCTCCATAGAGCAGAATAGTGCTGTATGTACAGCACTCATTCATGCATTGTGCAGTCTTTTGTCGTTGGAAAGGATTGTGAAGGATCCATTCCAACAACAATTATTGAATGTATGGCCGTAGCCTTAGGCTCCGGAAGCTTTAAAAATCTCTAGATCTGGGGAATTAGGTGAAGTGTAGTCAGACCCCTCTCCTGCCACTAATTCACAAATAGGAAGAACCAGACCATCATGTATGTTATTACCCTTCAGCACATTTGTTTGTTTTTACAAAGTCATTGATCTAGAACCATTGCCTACTAACTCCGGTAAAGTAGGTTTTAACTTCTGCCTTTACTTCCAGCTAAGTTTTTCACTGCACCTGGTGGCAGATTGTCCAGAACTCTCTTCTAGTCACGGGTTGCCAGCTTGGCTCATTGATTCTGCAGGCAGCCAATGCATAAAGTTGCATTTATACCACAAGTACTCCACCTGAATGTGTGAGGCTTTTTATTTGGTCATTGTGCTTGGATGAAAAAAAAGGAGCAGGCTCCTTGGTTCTAATCTCATTTCTGGTCTATGTATCTAATAAATGATGAAAATGAAGGGGCATGGGGTGCAAATTGTTTGACTTAATTGGGTTGAGCTTGTGTTCAATGCCAATGTTATACTAGAAAGTAAAGCAAAGATCAGGATGGACAGTCCTGAAGCCTGCTCCAGGGCAGTGCCAGCTTCCATACTTTGCCCTCACATGTTCACTTCAAATCTATAGCCAGCTATGATAAGGTTATGATGAATCCTTAAAGGCTTCTCATACAGTACTGTGAACAGTTCTAACAGCATCCAAAGATGTTTTATGGAACAAGATGGATCTGTATTACATGGGAATAATGCAGAGAGTTGGAACAAGAATGTAAAATAATAATTTACAAAGCAAGCCTAAGATGTGATTGCTTAGTAAAGGTGAGGTTATTCACCCTCAAGCCTCTGCAGTATCCTAAAAAAGCTGAATGCTGGAAATTCTTTTAAATAAAATTAGGATTATTGGCTTTGCAAAGACCCCTTGGTAAGGCCCACTGGTACCTACAGCAATTATCCAAAAGTTAGATGAATGCAGTTTTTGTAGTTGTTCCTTTCAATGGGTGGTTACCTTCAATGTTGGCTTGGAGGTGTATAAGAGAACCTGTGAAGATAGTTATCGCACACTTGTTCATAGAGGTGCACACCCCAGGGCTATGATCCCAGTCATGGATTCACATATAGTGAATCATGGCCATAAAATATGAATACAACATGAAGTTCAGACTCCTAGATCAATATTTGCAGCTTTTTAAGTGTCAATAAAGGCTGCAAATAACTGATTTTTGTGGGTTGAGGTCAAGAACAAGAGTTGGACAGGGTCACAATTGCGTGCACAAAAAAAAAAAAAACTTCAGGATGAACAACGTGAAGTTCAGACTCTTAGATCAATGTCTTGTAAAGAAGTCTAGGTCCAGGAATTCATCCCCTGATTCTTAAGATAGCAACCCCTATCTATTGCCATGGCTTTCACTGAAAAAATGTATGTTACCTTCATGGTGTGGGGTCAGTCCTACACTTCACTTGAAGATTTTGCTTTCATTAACTTCTGAGGGCTCATAGTTGTGTACATATTGCATGTACCAACACAGCGCAGGTTTCACGTGGATGCCTATGCAACCAATCTTGTCATAATCAGGAATCCTCTCTGACTTTTGGGGACTCTGCCTACTGCACACCATTGCCATTGTGTCACTGAGGAAAAATGTGAAAAAATAGGGCCCCTGGCTCTGCAACTTGTGTTTAATAAAGTTACTCTTTTACAAAATATCCGTGACTTTATTTCTGAGATTATCTGTTTTAGCAGGGACAGTTTCTCTCCATTAATGTGACTGGCAGCTCGGGCACCAGAAACAGTATTTAGATTCTTCTGCATATCTGGGAATTGGTAATAAATTGCATATAAACAGCACATACTATTGTAAACTATCTGTAATAGTGGTTACAAATTTTTTCTTTTTCATGATACCTTAGAAATGTTTTTGGAGATACCCTGGCCTAAAACAAAAACCTTACAAAGGTGGGACCTAGAAGCAGTTGGATACTTGTTCTGGCCTAGGCCTTAAAAACATATACAGGATTATTATTGAAAGCGGAACTAAACCCAGGGGATACTCGCCTGTCCCCTTTCCCTTGCAGGGTGCCGCCATGTTCTTTTCTTCCTGTAGAGAATCTTAAACCCTATTGATTGGCTGGGATGATAAAACTGCTTCACAAGGCAGGTAGGAATTTATTCATCCCTGGCACACAGATAGGCCAAGGCAGGAATGCCGGGTATTCTAGCAATCAAAGCTAAAGCTGTGCATGCATAGCTCAGCTTTTTGCCAGAAACCTGGAGTGATAAGGCAGGAAAGGGTAAGGCTTACATACACACGTGCAATGGTTCTCTGAGAATCTTGTGTGTGTACAGTGCTCCTCATCCGAACAACTGTCCTGACAGTTCCACGAATGTTCATAATGGAAGTGAAGAGAGCACAGCTGGGTGCCGCTCCTTCGTTCTTCCCCCTCCCCATAGTTCGGAAAGGTATGTACAGCACTCTTTCGTGCATCATGCAGTCGTTGGAAAGGATTGTGAAAGAAACTTTCCAACGACCATTATTGCACATGTGTATGTACATGTACTCGAAGTCCCTTTTCTACAATAATGACCTGCCTGACCGTGGATTCTTAGTAGTGGAACTCAAACACAGTGAATAACTCCAGCAACTCAGCTCATTACCTAGCTGTTCCTATGCTGAAGATGGCTCTGCTACCCTCCCCTGACTAGTACCCAGGACTAGTACTGAAGGGAGCTTTATGGAAAGGTCTCAAATCAAAAAAAAAGGAAAAATGGCAAAGAAAAACAAGGCATCCGTAAGTAGATCCCAACACCTACTTAAACATTAAAAGAAACTGCCAGAGGAGGAGCAAGCAGCAATAATATAGAATATCACTTGAATGGGAGATCTGAGTTTGTTGATGGCAGCACCCATCAGCTTTCTCAAAGCTTTTGGATGTCTTTACAAGAGAGGCTTTTACAATTCAATAACATGCATAAAATACATTAAAAGCACATATTAGCCTTTGGGAAAGTTGTGATTCAAAGGGAATAGATTGGTGACAAGAAAAATACAATAGCTTTCATTTTTATGTTATAAAATTTTATTTTACAAATAAACATTTATTACAGGATGTGTCCATGTCACAGGTCTTGCAATGCACTTCAGTTTTTTACCCCTCACCAGAGCACAGAAACAGAAAGTCTGTGATAAGTAAAGAAGCTCAGTTGCTAATTTTACTGTGTGCGTTATTCAAGCTCTTGATATCCAGTTTTCTATTAGTTTAAAAGCATCACCTTTTGGTTCCCAATGGGAAACAATAAACCTTTTACTGGACATAAAACTTTTATTCTTTCTCGTCCAAATGAGGGGCAGAGGATTGGATACTCCTTCTACCAGCATGCCTGCTGTGTTAAAGACTACTTATTTTTTCTTACATTTTGTATTTTTGTCTTCAATTAAGGTTCTTCGTCTCCACACTGCTGCTGAAGGGTCACTTTTAGGAATCCATTATCAGGCAGGTCAGTACTGCAGAAAGAGACAGGCGATGTCACTTCTGCAATAGTCCCTCCTACCTGCCTGGTGGGTAAGGGTATCTGACAAAAAGCTTGGACAGTGCCAGCTTTGGGAATAAATGAACTCCCATGCAAAGGACAGATGGGAAAAAAAATCATGGCATAGAGTAGACTTGTCTGGTAATGCAAAACCTGCTTGAAGCAAATCAAACCCTACAGTGACAGTGGCCATGAGCTCTCACGAGAGTGGTGGATAGGCCCTTTTAAAATGAAGGAATAGTGAATCTTGCTAAACATTTAATGCTCAATGTTCCTAGCTGATGCAGCCGTTATATGTGCAGGCCAGGTACAGCTTCCTTTAATAGGTATTTATCTGAAATACCTGGCATCCTGCGTGACAGGTGCATTATAAAACCGACCATCATTTACCAGTCATGTACAGGTACTTTTAGCGCAGTCTCATCTCTTTTTCTTACCATGGGTATAGGGCTGGAAAACTTCCCTCAGGTTACCCAAAATACCTCTGGAGTAAATTCTAGGAGATACAGCTGAGGAGGTGAACCTTTTGGCTTTGTACCACTCATTGGTGGTCTGGTTGGTGGTGCAGAGGTAGCACACAAAGCAGGTGTAGCCTCCTAGTAGGAGAATGAGGATAAGCAGAAATCCCAAAGTGAAGACAATCCGCGGGAAGGTCAGGAAGAGGTGCTGGGTAGACAAAAGCATAGCAGCAAATTACTGAAAGGAAATAGATTCTGATATGTGAAAGATGATCATTATTATTAATAATAAACATGATTTTTATAGCATATTACACAGCCCTGTACATTAAATAGGGGTTGCAAATTACAGATACAGACAGTGACACAGAAGGAGGAGAGAACCCTGCCCCCAAGAGCTTACAATTTAGGAGGTGGGGGTAGATCAGATTAGAATACTACCAGCCTAGCAGCCTTCCATTGCATTTGGAAAATGTTCATTATACAGATCCTACTCTGTGCCTTGGGTCTGGTTATGTGACATAAAGGATCTGCTTCCTTTCCTTTGCAGAAAATACTACAGCATTCTCCTGTGAGCTTAAGCCAGAGTGACGAATTCCCCTGCAGGGGTCGTGTCCTTGACACCCTGAGCTCACAGGAGGAAGTGGAAAAACCCTAAACCCTAAAGAGTGTGAATTGGACTTTAAGGCCCTGAATGTCATTACTCAGTAGCTGGTGAAGCTTCCAGCACTTTGGCCATCATCCTAATTCTGACATTTCTACCTAATGAGTTATTCTGATGATTCAAGAACGCAGAAATTCAGATTTCCCTGGCTGCATGTCTGTTTTATTTTAATGATTCACACACGTAACAAGGCCAAGATTAGGATGACACAATCACATATTGTTAGTATTGAATATATTATTAAAAACATAAACTGAACAGCCATTGTTTTATTTCAGCTATGGTGACAACAGAATCAAAGAGTGAAGCACTGATTAGTTTGCTGCTTCTTTTTTTACTGACCAATCACAGGCTGGGAGAAGGACATGTAAGTGATTCCTAACTACAGAAAAGAAATATCAGGTCTCCTGCCTTGCCAGATAAAGCGGTGCTTTGTAACAGAGCTGTGCAAATCTCAGAAATGGATGCAGAGACATACCACATATTTGGCAAGTAAAACTATTCCTATTTATGAATTTTATGAATATTTGTAGATGTTTAGCTGAAGTTCAGCTTAAGGTTTTGTAGCTTATAGATACGTATGCCACTTATATATCAGGAAACCTACCTGACTGATAAAGACGATGCCAACCAACTCTTCATGGCCTTCACTGTCCTTATAGGCTGCATGCATCATATGGGACAACAGCACCACCTGCAAGAGGAATCCTCCAATGACTCCAGCCATTGTCAGAGCTGTGCAGGACAGGCTTGCTAGGTAAAGAAGGAAGTATCTTATATTCTGGGCTCCGATGCAGTTGTTTACCCATACACAGTGATGATCAAAGCGCTGCACACAGATACCACATACACCTAAAGGAAAATTACAAAATGTGATGTTCAGGGTTTTTAACATAACAGGGTGCACAGCGATACAATCTCTAAATATGTTGCTGTACTCTTGCCGATATTAATAACTAACCGCCATTGCCTTGTCTGTAATCTTTTCTTCAAATTCTTTGCTTTTTTTTAAATTTAGATTAAAGGTTCTCACCACAGTGCTTTGATCTTGCTGGTTTCATCAAGTGACACGTCTGACATTTTCTCCCTCCATGGAACATGATGTTGTCGTACTCGTACATCTGAGTACAAAACGCTTCATTATTTTTCGTCACTGTCCCTGAAACACAGAACGGATTTATTTACAAAAAAAGATTTAAAAAAAAAAAATTAGAAAAAATTAGAAAAATTTAAAAAAAGATAATCCTTTTATTGCGTTCTCACATCACCTTGCTGCAGTCCTAGGCTTTGCCTGCATTCCTATAACCTGGTAATACCTTGTACTGCAGTGCGGTAACTCACAGAAACCAATCACAAATCACTTTAGTGAAGTCAGACCGCTGCAGCATGGATGTAGATGTTAGTTCTTAGCGCTTTACACTTCCTTAATGTATAAGGCCACAATATAATTGGTTTAATGAATCTTTATAAGTATACATCTGTCATTAAATAGGCTTCATATAATTCCCTGAACAGTGGATAGAGCAAGTAAGTTAGTTACTATGCTAAAGTGCATTGTCAGCAATCTAACACTGTAAGCAGCCCTACAGGTGGAACAGAAAAGGCCTCAGAGGGCTGCAGGTGCCTCGCTGTTCAATCAGAAGGCCGGAGCAGTCACTGCTGTGTTTCCTAAATAATTGTGGCTATGCCGAATTTAATATTAATATAATTAAACAGGATTATATATATATATATATATATATATATATATATATATAGAGAGAGAGAGAGAGAGAGAGAGAGAGAGAGAGAGAGAGAGAGAGCAACAACATATTATGCAGCGCTGTATAATAAATAGAGGTTGCAGATGACAGACAGATACAGACAGTGACACAGGAGGAGGAAAGGACCCTGCTCCGAAGAGCTTACAGTCTAGGAGGTGGGGGAACTATCACACAATAGGTGGGATGTAAATCTATAAGTCATACTGCTTAAACAGAATTGCACCTTTGAGAGATAAAACAATGAGAATATATGGATTTCAGTGCAGCATTCATCTACACATGGTCACTCTTCCTCCTGAACATGGCACTCCTGAGCAGGAATAAAAGCAGCGTGTTCATAATACAATACAAGCTTTCTGTACTTTCATTTTTGAAAGTGAGAAGTGTGAAAAACATGAAATTATTCAGAGTATTGGGTCCTGGCTTCACTCATTAATGCAGGAAGATAAAAGTGATAATGGATTATATTGCTGGCTGAATTAGGACCTCTACACCACACATTTACAAAGAATCAATAAAAGCCATTTTTTCTAAAAATATGTCTGGTTCATTAAGACCGGAATTCATTATTCGTGTTTCCTAGATGTTAGGATTTACAGCTACCATAGACTAGAGTGGGTAATCAGTATAATTGAATTGCACATTCACGAAACGTCATAATTTCTGTATTCTCTCCCTTTTTCTGCAAAGTGAATGTGAACACCTCCCCAATTGGTGGAGATTAGGTGTGAAGGGTACAGAATACATAAACAATTGTGTGCTTACAATCATGCAAGTACAAGGTTCTATTCTGTTCTAGAATGACTGTGTTCAAAGCTAACTCCATAAAGACATGGTGAATTGAGGAACTGTAGCTCTACTGAAAACCTTTTTGGAAGAACTGGAATGCCAATGACAAGCCAGGTCGCCTCGTCAATGCCTTTTTGACTTAATTGTATAAATTCCCACTGACATTCCCCTAAGTCTGAAAAGCATTCCCATGAGAGTAAAGAATGTTATACCCACAAAGAGGAAGGAGCTCCAAATTAACGTCCATGGTTTTCACAATGGGATCTCCACCAAGGTCATATAGGTGTGATGATCAGGTGTTCATACAATTTGGTCATGTACTATAGGTTGTTTCCACTTTATATATAATGTTACCCTTGGTTTACAAATAGCAGAAAATAAATGTGCTTTCTTACCTGGATCAGATTTGCAGCATTTGTAAAAGAAATAAAGATTCACAGTGATTAAAGCATAGGGCAAGAAGACAAATGTCCAATGCACCTCCATCTCTAGACTGTAGTCCAGCACTTCCCACGTATATTCTGCAAACACCAGCGCTTCCAGGACCAAGTGCAAAACCACAAACTCTGCACTCCTACAAGACAAAGCAACGGAAAACTCTACATGCAGGACTATGTAAGTAAGTTGTTTTTGAAGTTTCAAACTCTTGGTTGTTATTTTAGGCCTGGCAACGAGATCTCACAACTCAATGATCATGAACGAACACGTAAGGCAGGAGTTTGGACGTTTTAGACTTTGTTATTTGTTTGTTGAAGTCTTGAGTGTTAATGTTTTATTTTATTTTGGATAATGGAAGTTCTGAAGGGTTAAACCTCTGTGGGGTTTTTATTGCTAAAACATATAAAGTTAGCATGGTTTTCTGGAACTCCAGCACAGAATTACACCCAGCCTATATTTTTTTTTATTCTACATGGCTCTGCTGTTGTGGAGCACTCAGTGATATTAATGTTGGTTTTTATTGCTCTCTGTGCTAGATTTTATATAAATATAGATCAGAATTCTCCCTAGAATTTTTTTAAGCTGGGTGGCAGCCCCTGTATTATGACAGTTTTTCAGACCACACGAAAACAGCCCGGTGGTTACTAAAAATAGATAGGTGGTGCACCCAGCTAAAAGGTATATCAAAAATATATAAAAATATATAATATATTGTGAAAAAAGAGTGTGTGTGTGTGTTAGTACAAGAGTGGAAGAGACAGCTTACATACCTTGTATAGAAGCAGCTGGTGAGACAACTGTGCAGCCATGTTGGTAACACATGGAAAAGTGCCTGCAAAAAAAAAATGGATTCAGCTTTAAATATGGAAATAAATGTCCATTCCATTCTAGGTTTTATCCACATTCAATTTTATATACAAGAAAGATCTGGATGTTCAAAACTGAAGCAGTGTTTTACCCAGCCCCTTTTAGCTGGGCGCACCACCCGGCAGGGTTGTTTTTTGGTGGTTACTGAAAAGATGTCTCGCAGTACATGGGAACAGGACAGTTGAGGCATAATACAAATGCAGTCACCAACCTTTTGGACCTCATGGACCAATAAATTCAACATTTTAAATCCCGCGGACCATTATTATGAATATTTTTAAAAATATAAATACATTTGCAAAATAATGATCCTCCAAATGGTGCTGACAAGGACTGTGGCGGCTCTGATTCATTGATCAGCTCACAGTTAAGTGAAGTATTTATACTTAAGTTAAGTTAAGTATATAATACTTACCTAAAAGAGCATCTGAGAAATAAACAAATAAAATAAAACAATCGGATGAGAATCAGTGTTCACGGAGCGGGGTGACTGTTGTAATGGGGGAAACAATACTGAAGCGTAAGGCTCAGGAACGGTTACCCCATACAACTTAACACTACACTGACGTCACGCTGCACCTCCCTTGTTTTTACATCTCTAGTACAGTTTGTGACTTTAGTGCAATATAAAGGCAAAAGTTGTCATTCAGAATCTGTGGACCACCAATTTTCTCATGGAACGCTGGTTGGCAACCACTGGTCTAGAATAGATATAGTTATGAAAAAACTGTCCTTATCCCTGGAAAACGCCAGTGCCTCTCCTCCTTTTTACTAAACCAGTTCCCTGCAGCCTTTTCATTAACCTCAATGCCCTGCCGGTCTTACTTCTGATGTAATACCTCTGAATTAAGCCCTGCATTGTATGGGATATTGCTGAAGCACCAGGATAACAAAGGAAAGTGTCACTTGCTGTGTTAGCAAGTGTTAAGTGAAAGTTTTACTCCTATGCTTTCTACTCCCTACACAAATCAAACAGTTTTAACCTTTACTCTTATAGTTTTATTGGAGGTTTAGCTTTAAAGCTACTTTGCTCTAAAATTATGAATTTCTTAGAATTTCCTTTTAAAAAATGTTTACCTGTCCTGCTGCCCTGACCGCCAATCTCAGCTCTTTTAAAGATCTAAGATGGCTGAAGAATTTTTATCCTGGTTACATAGTAAGTCAGGTTGAAAAAAAGACATAAGTCCATGAAGTTCAAGCAGTGGGGAAATAAACATATCCCAGATATAAAACCCTATAAGTTGATCCAGAGAAACGCAAAAAAAACCTGGTTCAATTTGCTCTAACGGGATAAAAAAAACTTCATGATTCCATGAGGCAATCGGATGTTCCCTGGATCATCAGTGTCTGTTATCTTTTCTTTAAAGCTTTATTACCCAGTTATATTCTGTTTCCTGCTGCATCCTGTGGCTTCATCTACTGACCAATACAGCAGCACATAATGAGTGTGGGCAGTGAGACAGGCAACTATCCATTTATTTCTTTACAGGAAGTGACTATGCTGCCTTCAGAAAGAGACTCTGCAAGGCTATTATGACCTATTTGATGCTTCCATAACAATTGACATGGACATTGAAGACATGGTGACTTTGCTTTCCATCTGATTTCTACACCTCATCAACCATAGCGGTCATTGCATACACCGGCCGGCCACATTGGTCAAAGCATTGCAGGTCGAACGTGAACTGTAGAAGCAAAAGATTATCCTCCTTTTCCTTTTCATATAAGAAATTTTAGAAGTCAGTATTCTCCCCAGAATTTTTTTTAGCTGGGTGGGTAAGACCCATATGTGGGTGGCTGTAACTGTGACTCAACTCTTCAATAACTACCCAAAAACAGCCTGGTGGTTACTGAAAAGTGCCGGGTGGTGCGCCCAGATAAAAGGTGCTGGGGACAACACTGGAAGTAATTTGATTGGTTGCTACCTGCAAGGTCAGATATTGACTAATAAAGTTCCTTGGGTTCAAAACACCTATCAGACTCCTTAGGTCCGTTTGATAACAAACCATCCAGTGTTGAACCCAGAATTTTTTTAAGCCGGGTGGTAAGAAGCTGTAGGTGGGTGGCAGGCCCTGTATTGTGACCCAACTCATCAGTAATTACCCAAAAATAGCCGGGTGGTTACTGAAAAGTGCCAGGTAGTGCGCCCTGCTAAAAAGAGCTGGGGAGAACACTGTCATCTCACCTCCTCCGCTCTATGGAACACGCCATCCAGTCCGTTCCCCGATCTTCCAGACAAGAAGCAGTAAATGGAAACACAGAGAACAAGAAGGAACACGTAGATAATAAAAAGCCACAGGAAGTCCATTCTGAGACTAGAAGAAAACACAGACATAGAAAATTACATTTTGTGCCTCTGAGAAATCATCGCTGAGCTGCTTTATAAAAACAAAGGGAGTAAAAGGATTTGTAAACTTCAAAGAAATTACCAGCACACTTTTCTACAAATCCACTGAAATGCAATTGGCTGAAACAAGGGTGTATATAATGTATGAAGGGAACAGGTATACATGGCCAGGGCTGGGTTTAGGCTGGGTAAGGAGCTGGAGTGCTGTGTATTTGGGGCCCCCACTTAACATTACTGCCACCTTAGTTCACACAGGGAGAAGGTGACAAATTGGAGGCTGGAAATGGGCGTTGTCTCCCTATACCAGGAAGTACCCGAGCATAGGCAGGATCACCAGCTGTCCTTTCAATAAAAACTCCAGGTTTAAAAATACCTTTTGAAATTACACATTAAAACGCATATAAAAATGTTAATAACGATTAAAGTGCTTTAAATCACAATATTGCAGAATGTATTCAGATAGTAAACATCAGAACATATTCAGAATCTTTTATATTCCATTTAACGACTGTCTCACGTTCTGCTTTACGTAGCAGAACACAAAACACAAGTAATAATTTGAAACATGAGAAATCAGTCACATACATGATTTCAAACTAAATCACCCGTATGTTACTGTAAACCTCTGGGCGCCGCCATCTTTGTACACCAGGAAGAAGACAGTACACCCAGGCAACGGGTCACGTGACGCGCTGATCAAGTGAGAGCCGATTCAGGCTGCAGAGACGATCGCCGATAACGAGGAATGAAGATTCTTCCTTTGGAAAGTATATAGATGTAGCTGGTTGCTATGGAGACGGTGGGCCTATGGGTCAGGATAAGGATGAGGCACCACAAACTGCCCTCAGCAGGGTGTCATTTAATAGGGTCACATGTACTGTACTTCATAACATTTTCCTATTTGTTATTGCTGGTAAACATCAAAGTCTCAACCTTTGCATTGTCATAGAAATTGTGCCTGGTTCTTTTTGGTCATAATAAAGGAAACCAGGGCTGGGAAAATATGAAGGCCGCAGCTGCCACCCTTCTGCCCTGCAAATCCTATTTTCCTGTCAGTTATTAAAGTCCATTAGCTTCATTACTTCTAGTCTCTGACCCAGCCTTCAGATCAGAAGCTAGGACTTGATTAGCTGCGTTCATGTTCTAACGTACAAATGCAAAATAAAATTCGTCTGATTGTCACTCGAACTTGCACTGCCCAGGCAGGACATCAAGTGACGTGTCTTTCTGAAAATGTAAAAAAAAGTGTTAATCACACTGCACATGTATGAGATCG
>NC_092864.1:13797516-13834747 GCF_032062135.1 Pyxicephalus adspersus
GGCTATTAAAGGTAATACCAAGGTTCTTTAATGGCTGCTTTTAGGCAGAGCTCCAGTTTTGTATTTAGTCTTGCACTGGTGTACAAAGCTCCTATTCTGGCTTATCCTGATTCTACTGCACACTGTGAGCTCCTCATAATGTACATTAGAAGCTGCAGCAGGTCAGATAGAGTACACCTTATTTCCTGGCTGGAGGACAACCAGCATTATCTAACTCCTCCGAACCCAATCTGACTGTCCCTGGCCCAACCCTTTCCATAATTGGATTTCAATTTTTTCAGTCATGGAGGTTCAGCATCACATGTGGGGTTATTTAGGATGGTCTGCATGAAAATGCATAGGAAATACAGCCTGCATAGGAAAACTCACTCCTGCAGGTAAAATTGAGGTTCAGCATCACTGGGGGTGATCTAGGGTGGTCATCATGCAAATACCAACTGTATAGAAAAACTCACTCCACTAGGTATCATGGGGGTTTAGCATCACATATGAGGGTGATCTAGTGTGGTCTGGATGCAAATACAGCCTGCATATGAAAACCCATTCCACCAGGTAACATGGAGCTTCATTATCCTATATGGGTGTTATCTAGGGTGGTCATCTAGCAAATACAGCCTGCATAGGAACACTCACTCCTCCAGCTAATATCAACCCATCATTTTGATATATTCTGCATAACCCAACAATTAGGGATGAGGGCTTTTTGGAGGAGTACTGATGCAGAATACAGCACCCTGCTTGCCCCTTCCACCCCAGGGTACAGTATGTAATGAAAATGGAGACGGTTGATTTAAAAATGTTATTTAGGCCGGGAAATACAAAATATAAGCTATTAAAATTGGCCTGGACAATCAAGATGGACAAGGATCGTCAACAAGAAGAAGAGAAAGAAAAAGATGTTGGCACTCTGCAAGGGAATGGGAACAGGTGAGTATTGCCAGGTTTAGTTCCACATTAAATTTTACCATTAAAAGCACGTAGAAGCATTTTTCTGAATGCTACTGATAGCTGTTTCATATGAGGTATAGTGGATCAGTTTTAGTGTCTTCCTGGTCACTGCTATTAAATTCCCATCCTAATGAGTGGTGACACTTGGTGTTGTATGCGAGTGTCAGGACATCTGAGTCTGTTATCTAAGAGTGACATCTCCATCCTCTCATGTTACCTGAGCTGCAGACTGCCACAAGAATACACGTGATAATAGAGGGAAGGGTGCAATTCATGTGTCTTTAGGAAAGGCTCTGACTGCAACAAAAGGTTTCAACAACCATTGTCCCACTGAGAGGCACATGTGGATAATTTAGAGCCAGTGACAAAACATGGCTATTTTATACATGGTCAATTAACCCTGATTTCCACTAGCTCTGCAAAATCAGTCTAATTGCTTTGCAGTCTGAAGATGGACTGGGGCCAAAGTTATATAAGGACATTTAAGAAATGTTACGTTTTCTTTTAGAATTTTGCTATTTAAAAAAAAGGTCCACATTGGCTCACACACTGGCCGCACACTTTATTAGGTACACCTGGCTAGTGCCAGGTTGGCCCCCCTTTTGCTTGTAGACCTCCCATTATTCTTCATGACATAGATTTAACAAGGCACTGGAAACATTCCTCAGGGATTTTGCTCCATCATGGCATGATGGCATCACACAGTTGCTGCTGATTTGTCAGCTACACATGAATAATACGAATCTCCCATTCCACCACATTCCTAAGGTGCTCTGTTGGGTTGAGATCTGGTGGTTGTGGAGGCCATTTAGGTCAAGTGAACTCATTGTCATGTTCATGAATCCAGTTTCAGATGATTTAGGCTTTTTGACATGGCTGGAAATGGCCACCAGAATGTGGGTATACTGTGGTAATATTATTATTACTAAACAGGATTTATATAGTTCCAACATATTACGCAGCGTTGTACATTAAATGGGGGTTGCAAATGACAGACAGATACAGACAGTGACACAGGAGGGGGATTCTGCCCCGAAGGGCTTACAATCTAGGTGGTGCCTATAATAATTAATATACCATTAAATGTGTGCATTAATGTGTGCAGGGATGGACATGGTCAGCAACAATACTGAATAAGCTATGGCATTCGAATGACACTCAGTTGGTACTAAGGGGCCTAAAGCATGCTAAGAAAAAATCCCAACAGTATTAGACCACTACCAGCAGAACAGTTTATACAACACAGGATAAATCCATGCTTGTATGTTGTTGAAGCCAAATTCTGACCCCACCATGTGAATGTTGAATCAGAAAGTGAGACTCATCTGGCCAGGCAATATTTTTGCAATTTTCTCTTGTCCATATTTGTTGAGCCCATGTAAATTGTAGGCTCTGGTTCCGCTTTTTTAGCTGACATGTATGACTCCTGGTGTGGTCTTCTGCTGCTGTATCTCTTTCAAGGTTGGACCATTCTTCTCTGAGCTCCAGTATCAACAAGGCATTTTTACTTACTCACGGGACAGTTTCACTTTTTTGCACAATTCACTGTAAATCCAGAGATGGATGTGTGTGAAAATTCACAGATCAGCAGTCTGAAAAAAATACCAGCCGCCGGCCACCAACAACCATGCCACTTTCAATGCCACTTATATCACTTTTCTTCCCGATTTTGATGCTCATTTTGAACTTCAGCAGGTCTTTTTGACAAGCCTAAAGAAATAGAGTTGCTGCCATGTTGGCTGATTAGATAATTGTATTAACAAGCAGTTAAAGAGTTGTACCTTATAAATGGGCCAGTGATTGTTTATAGGATACTAAAACTAATATATGAGTGTTTCACAATCAAAGCCCACAGGAACACAAACAGTGTAAAGAAGCAAACTGGTGGATAGAATACTTTGCACTACAGCTCTTTTCCTCCCATCTCTGATGCTTAGGTGTGACCAGGTGAAACAGAGAGTAGGAAGAACAATAGATGCCAAACTACTTTCCCCCATATTACCCCTAAAAGCCATGTGTCTCATTTAATATTATTACACAGTATTTATATAGCACCAACATATTAGGCAGCACTTTACAAAGACCATAGTCATGTCACTAGCTCTCCCTCAAAGGGGCTGACAATCTAAT
Source organism: Pyxicephalus adspersus (assembly GCF_032062135.1). Taxonomy (NCBI): domain Eukaryota; kingdom Metazoa; phylum Chordata; class Amphibia; order Anura; family Pyxicephalidae; genus Pyxicephalus; species Pyxicephalus adspersus. The sequence continues at coordinate 13,800,595 of NC_092864.1, forward strand.
GTCCCCACCATAGTCATATGGCTTTAATACAGTCCATGGTCAATTCTGGGGGGAATCCAAATAACCTGCATATGGCAAATGCAAATAAACTGCATATGGCAGGAAACCCAAGCATATATATGGAAAACCTGCAAAGATTCAAACCTGGGACCTAGCACTGCATAGCCCAGGGTGCTTATCACTGAGCCACTGTGCTGCCCATTGGAAGGTGGGGCTTGCAGTCTAAGCAAGTAGGTTGTAAGCAATTATAGGACTTCAGAGTGTTAACAGTAAGGTAAAAGCTACAAGAGGTCCAGGGTGTATTAGCAGTCTTCCTCCAAATTCAGCCCTACATTATGGTAGGGACATTAGATTGTGAGCTCTTCCGAGGGACAGTTTGTGACTGAACTATGGAATCGGTAAAGTGCTGCATAATAGGTTAGTGCTATATAAAGACATAATAGTTTAAATTTCTACCTCTGTGTCAGCAATTAATGTAAATAAATCCTTTTTATATACTGAATTATACAGGAATCCTGCAGCCTTTTTGCTGGTCTGGTGACATCAGTCTGGTGGCAGCAGTGGGTGGACATTACTCCTGGGCAATGCACAATAATGATGCCGGAGCACCTTTCTGTTGGGGTGTACTGTGAACCACAGACCGGAGTAGTAACTTTTCCCCAGGGGGTGTGTTATGACAGGTCCATATTAGGGCTCAGAGCAAGTAGACCTTCAATGGGTTGTTTAAACAAGACAGCACACTGCAGGAGATGACCGTTGTTTGATTTAACATTTAATCTAAATTTTAGTGTTGAAAATGGAGATTTAACAAACAGGGCACATAATATGCACAATTTAGAAAAAAACAACTACCATCTTTTCATTACAAAGAGCCTTTGGAGCTGTTTTGGGGTCTTTACATTATTTTTAGGTTGGTATTGCAGTCTGTACCCTGATAGGTAGATTCACCCTCTCTGTTCTTACAGTTGTCACCAGAAGTCACATCCGGCACATTGGTTCTGGTAATAGTCACCTAAGAGGGGAATTGCCTTTCCTTTCTAAACAGTTCCTCTTTTTTCTTCTAATGGGCATGGTACAAAAATATCCCCAATGGGATTTAAAAAAAAATTGCTTGTAGGTACAGTTTAATGCACTCAGCTCCACAGCTCTGGAACCAGCTCAGAATAATTTCTATTCGGGTGCTATGGGCTGTTAACTTTTATCAACAATGAAATTTTAAAAAAATGATGTTGACCCAAAAGTCTAATGCCCAATGTGCACAACCAGTTGGCCCATGTGGAAATTAAAGCTGCATAATGCAATCATCCCCAGTTTAGTAGTCTTTACCAATATCCCCTGGCAGAGCTCCCCATGCTGTCAGCAGCATATCACTCAAGCTTCCGTCCTAATAAATGGCTGATTAGGTTTCAAAGCAACCAGAGCACTTGTTATAGAAACTTCCTACCCTCTGCTGCTGCTGTGTAACTGATATACAAACCCTGAGAGGCTCCAGTAGTGCCCTGTCTCTCCCTGCTTCTTCTTTTCCAGCTCCTGGAGCTTTGCAGGTGAGTAATGCAGGTCGGCAAGGGATAGAGATCACTCTCTGTGCAGTTTCACTTTTAATGGATTTAGCATTTTTTTTGCATTGCATTAACATAAGTATGCTCTAAATGCATCAGGAGACTTCACAATGGGCAGATAGCAGCAGTGAAATGTCTAAAATAATGATCCACAGATGCCAGGGAAATATATATTAAAAATTATGGGCACTCCTGGCTTCATGGTCACATTCTTAAAGGGGGCTATCCTATAGCGGAGATAGAATAGCAGAGATTGTTGAACTGTTCACATCAGCCATAGGGTTACTTAGGGGTGTGTAGTGTATATCCCTACCTCAGTCATACAAGCATACACACGGTAGGACCAGTTTATTTAGAGGACAGTTTACCTACAATATGTAAGAATAAACCTGAACACATAGAAGCCCACACAAAGACAGGGAGAACATACAAACTCCATGCCCCATTGTCCTTCGTTGTAATTCAACATGCCAGTAACACATGACACAGCTATTGTATGTCCTTGGTTTTGCTAGAAATTGGTGGCTGAAGCACTTTTCTTGTATTTCTCGAAGACTCCTATGTTGAGGTGCTCATCTGAATTTTCAGGTATGTACACCTGCTGCTGTCAAGAAGGTTCTCTTGGTTATATTGGAGAGCTGTAACACACCTTGCAGAACATTTAGGTTTACATGGTTGTGGGGCTAAGCTTGTAAATTTTTTAAGCTGGGTGGGAAGAAATTGTAGGCGGGTAGCAGCCCCTATACTGTGACCCAACTCTTTAGTAACCACCCAAAAACCACCATGTGGTTACTGAAAAGTGCTGGTTGGTGGAGAATACTGCTATGTGTAGGTCTTTTGCTGCATGTAGATGCTAGGTGATTTCAGTACAGCTTTCCCCCAAAATTGTTGAGGGATCTGTCCTCCAGGATCACCCATTACTTTCTAATGGATGGGATGCAGCAGAACATGTCTATATCACCTTCCTTCTTCCCCTCTCCATAGTGCAGACATGTCTCCTGTCCCTCAGGTGCTCTTTCATTTCCAGTGTCACCCAAATCAGTCACCTCTGATTGCTTTTGGCAACCATGATTGAGCAACTGTATGGGGGATTACCTAGACAGACAAAACATTTTTCTGGTAGATGCTGGTTTGATATTGGAACCTGAAAATCCCATACCTTCCCCTGAATAGAAGGTGATTAGGTAGCCTGTCTGTAAATTTACACTTTCCTTAGTGGGACCTTACAGTACATCTATTGTACATATTGATCAGTTCTGGTCGGTGTAACTGAAGATATGTCCTGTGCCTGTATACATTGTGTACTACAACTGTCGCTCAGTTCAGAAAGTTGTAGGTAGATTGTATTGCACTTCAGAGCCTAAAAATGCTTGAGGTGTCACCCAGGGATTGATGGAGTGGCTACTAGCTTTGTATTACCTTTATCGTTTATTAATATGAATAGTAAAGAGCTGTGATCTCAAGACCAAAATATTTCTAAAGGTGTGCACTATCCCTCAAATTAGAGGCACCTTGAAAAAGTTCATCATAACTGAGATGTTCAAGTCTTCCTCCTAGCAGATCAGATCCTCCTTCACAGCAGCTCAGCTCTCTCTGCTGTCCTACAGCAACTGTTCTGGGCTTTGGGAGGAGTTAAGCTGCTGGCTTTACCCACCAGCTTTTTTGCTCTGAACCTGAGAATGAGTTGATCCACAGTGCTGACATCTACAGAGGTCAGTGAGAGCTTGTTGTAATGCAAGTATGTAATTTAACGCAGATATCCTGGCCACAGGTTCCCTTAATAGTGGAGCAACAAAACATAATAAATGCTGCCAGCATGCTTCTCATAACTTGGTGCTCAGGTGATTCAGTGACAGCTTGCTATCCCTAAAGCTGGATTTGTTGGGTTTGAGCATTGAATGCTGTTTACAACACACTCTGCTGGCACAGCTTTTCAGCTCCTAAGGCTATGCTGAATCACGACGAACCTAAGCATATGGCATTATATATTTTTTAATAAATGATGTAAGCAGGATGTTCGTGCACTTCGTGCTTTTACTACTTAGTTATTGCCAACTGCTCTCTCTGCGTTTTTTTTGCTAGCCAGAATCACATCTAGTTAGTGACTGTGTATTTAATTCCCACTTAATAAAGCTTATTTACCATGCTTATTAACTGGCAAAGCTGTTAATCCCATCTAAGCTTTTTGTTTTGTGAAGTAGCAGACTTTGCTGTTCTGCTGTGTGGATGCTTGCAGTGACTGAATTCTTCTCTTGTATGTCCATTTGTCTTGTCCAACCCCGTGGCATTTTATGGACTGTACTTGTTGAATCTTAGAAGGATCTGTACACAGAAGTTATTACTTTGTGGTAGGTCCACTTATGAAAGTGCAGCATGGTTTTAATGTACGGAGGCTTTTAAAGGATCCGAGGGATCACACTAAACATCCATGTAAGTATCATTCTTCAGGGCAGCTGAGTCCTTCATGTTCTTGTGACGTTGTATCCAAAACCAAACAATTTTTTTTTTAGTTTTGGATAGAATGATAAAAGAGTAAAACCTTGTTTGCTTTTAGTTCACAAAAAACTTCAATTATTGTCCCCACAACACAACAGGAAGTTAGAAGAGGACTCTATTGAACGATTTCAGGTAACATTTCAGGATTTTGGATTTTTTGGACCACGGTGACGGTTGTCAGAAAAGACACAGGCATCAATTATGTTATCCCTTCCCTACCTATATAAAACTTTAGATAAACCCACATAAATCAGAATGGTTATATTACCTGGCAGATTTTCTATTCTTTCTGACTGTGCCATTGGGGAGATTCTCCTTTACTTCCTGTTATATAGACACAAGAGACTCCCTCCAAAGTAAGTAAAATTTTCTCTGCTTGCAGTAAAGCACTTTACTTTCTTTCTTTGCAGTTATATCGATGCCAGTTACCAATGATGGTTGGCCAGAGGCATTTGGCTTTGGGCTGGGTGGCACAGGCCCCTGTTATATCCTTTGGGTGGAACCAGGAAGTAGCGCCCATGCAGCCGGATTGAGGCCAGGTGACCAAATTCTAGAAGTGGAGGGAAAGCCAGTGTCCTCTCTGTGCTGCGAGTCACTAGTACAACTTGGCCGGGAGTGTCTTAATGTACCACCAAGTATCGGGGTCATCTCCAGAGTTCAGATTCTGGAAGTGACCAGGAAAGCCCAGGAGGAGATTGGCCTGACCCTGACTGGAGGAAGACCACTGGTAGTGGAGAGTGTGGCTTCAGGTTCTCCTGCCTCCTACGCTGGGGTCAGAGCTGGGGACTACCTTCTGGAAATCAATGATGTTTCTGTGACTGATTTATCAGAGGCAGTACAGCTGATTTCTTCCAATGGAGAGAATGTCCTTCGGCTTGGCCTTCTTTGTGTTGGCCGAAGACAACGACACAGCAGAGTATACAGCTCAAGTGGACGGGGATCAGAAACCACAAGCCAGACACAGAGACTGAAGGCTCAGGAATTTAACCAAAAAGTAAGAGCAAATTACTTCAATTATAAAGAACAGTCTGCCAAGAGCAAATACTCATTGCAACCAATCAGAAGCCATTTTATTTACAAATTTGGTGTAAAAAAAAAATCGGTTGCCATGTGTTATTGCATTCTGTACATCAATATTACTCATTGTACTTATATTTTAATTCCTTCTTAATACATTTCAGTTTAGTCGCTTGTTTAGGTTTGTTAAAAACCAAAACTCCTGATGGTTTCTTTTGGGTGTTTTTTTGTGTTTTAGTGCAGCATTTCTCAACTTTTTTAACATAAGGGAACCCTTCAGATAACTAAGTTTGAGTTTACTTTTGTAAATTGACAATAGAGTGGCACATAACAGTAGAGGTGCAGCTGGTGCTCTGGGTGGTGAAGGCTAGCAACACCACTGTACTGCATGGCACCATTCAGATAAATCATTGTAAATGTGATATAAATGTTTAATATAAATTATGTAAATCAATGCATATATAGGATCACTATCATGGCAAAGGTACAATCCGACTGATTGCATTTTCCCCAAAATAATCTGATTTTGACCTCAATTTCTGAAAGCTCGAGGTAAGTCGTTTAGGATATGTATACCGGAAGGTTAGCAGAACAGCCGGGCAACCAGTACTTTTAGAATCAAAGTAAGTTATTAAAGCATTCATGTCTGATTTATGAAATATTTCCTTTAACAGAGAATCTCCACTCACATAGGAAGAGTCTGTCCTGTCCTGTCCTGATTTCTTTGTTTCCCCTATCACATCCTCCTCATGAAGCTTTCTTTTTGTATAAATAGATAGATATTCTTGCAAAGTTAGGAAAGGACCTGACCACAAAACATAAAAGGAAGCAATCTAGCATTCTGGTCACATCACATATATATGTAAGTACAGTATTGCTGGGTAAAATCAATAGAAGGCCATGACTTTGATCACATGAGCTTTTTACATCTGTCTGCAGTACACCGTAATAGAGGAATTGTGCTCTTTTATCTGTCTCTTCTGTTTCCACTATTCACTGTGTGCATTTTAATCTATGCTCTTCCTTACACTCAGTATCTGCTGTGTACGGGATCGGGAGGTGGTGGATGAGTCAAAGAAAATATAGCTGGGCTTAAAGTGTAATCAAAACCTAACATTTTTAAACAAAATAATGCTGCTGACCTCAGCACTTGCCATGTCTTTAGCTTGCTTTCTTCTTTGCCTTTTATCAAAAAAGTGAAAATTGCTTCCTGTTTGCTGGTGGCTACATTGCCCTGTAGGGAATCTATGGAGCGCCTGCTGTAGCCACCCTCATGTATGTACTGGTTGGCACCTATACGGAAGGGGCATAATGTAAATGTCTGTCCCTCTCTGCAATAAACTCTTGCCTGTGTCGCGCATATTAAATTGGACCTATCATCACATTTTCAATATTATGTAAAAGGGTGACTAAGAGGGTATTCTTATACATAATGGAAGAAATATAACTAATCTAATTTTTTTAACTTTTTGGCGGTGGTTTACTTCAATCTTTACCACTGCAGAAGTGGAAAATGAGGGTGGAAAATGGAGCTTCCAGGGATATTTGTGTCACATATCCCAGAAGGCTGTGGGCTGCTCCTTCTGCGCATCCCCGATATTGGGCATGTGTCATCAATTGAACATGTTCCTTGTGGGCATTTGTCATTATGGTTGCATACACATGTGCAATAATCTTTCATGATCCTTTCCAACAACAAAAGACTGAACGATACATGAACGAGAGCTGTACATACACCGCCATTCTTCTCTATGGAGAGGGGAGGGGGAGAACGACAGAGCGGTACCTCACTGTGCTCTTTCCCCTTCACATTCATTATGATTGTTTCTCATACACACACCAGATTCCTGTCCGATATCAGCCTTGAGGCGATTATGTGTGTATGTAGACTAAGAGGCTTTCCTCTAATGTAAAAAAAAAGTGTGTAAAAAAGTGCACAGTCTCACACATGAGCAGCAAGTTTGACACCCATTTTTTTTTTACATTTAGAGGAAGACACGTCACCCAAACTCACACCTTTGCTGTGCGAGATCAGGTGACATGAGGGAGAACATGGAAGAAAGAAGATGGCGGCGTTGGACAGAACAGTCCCAGAAAGTAGAGAGAAGTCAAGAAGTCGAGACTCACTGGGCATGGTTTTCGGATGGATCAGTGGCTTTTCATAAGTAAAGGTGATTTTATTTTCTGCTTAAAAGCCATCTATCTTTTTTATTTTGATTGGGGGAGGGTTAAAACCGTTGTGTTTTGTATTGTCATCAGTGCCTCATTCGGGGTTTGCCTTTACTTCCTTTTTTGTAGACTCAACAGCTTTTCATGTGAGAAAAATCTCTTGTTAGGCTAAGTACACACATGCAAAAATTGTTGGAGTCTTTCATGATCCTTTCCAACGACAAACAACTGCAAGATGCATGAACGAGCACTGTACATACAGCGCCATTTTGCTCTATGAAGAGGGGAGAGGGGAGAAAGACTGCGTGGCACCCCACTGCATTCTCTCCCCTTCACTTTCATTATGATCATTTGTCGTCTGATGTACGTGGATCCGCCAGAACGGTTGTTCAGACAATGGACGACGAACACTGTACACATACAAGATTCTCATCCGATATCATCCCTGAGCTGATTATCGGACTAGAACCATTGCACATGTGTGTGTGTGTAGCCTTAGACAGGAACAAGTGCCTCCATTGCAAGATTCCCTCTTTGCTCCTGCTCTGACAACAACTTAAAATTTTGAATTGACCCTCACTTTTATTCCTGTTGATATATATATATATATATATATATATATATATACACACTGTATAGATAAATATGAGAAGCTGTTAACAAAAAATATTCAAACAACTTCTTTTGGTCAGGACATTTATATTGAATCTCCCTAATAGAGACACAGACAGCAATAGCACCCTATAACTAGAGAAAACAGAACTTCATAGGCAACAAAACAATTTACCTGCCTATCCACCTTTATCAAAGTGACAATTCTGGACCAGAATTCAGGACAATACAGTTGAACTGCAGACTTTCAGCTTTTTTTTCAGTTGGTTGAACAAAAAGATTGCATAAAAATGTCAGGAACTAAAGCCTTTTTTACACAATCACTTCATTTCAGGGGCTCAAAACTAGTTGGACAATTGACTCAAAGGCTATTTAAATGACTGGTGTGGTCAATTCCTTTGTCATTCCCTTCCTTCCTATGTCATTATCAATTAAGCACATAAACGGTCTGGAGTTGATTTGCCTGATCTGAACCCAATTGAGCATGCATTTCACTTGTTGAAGACTAAACTTCGGACAGAAAGGCCCACAAACAAACAGCAACTGAAAGCCGCTGCAGTAAAGGCCTGGCAGAGCATTAAAAAGGAGGAAACCCAGCATCTGTGATGTCCATGAGTTCAAGACTACAGGCTGTCACTGCCAGCAAAGGGTTTTCAACTAAGTATTAGAAATGAACATTTTATTTTCAGCTTTTTAATTTGTCCAAATACTTTTGAGCCCCTGAAATTAGGTGATTGTGTTAAAAAAAGGATTTAGTTCCTCACAACTTCATCTGAGTTGTTTCATTTAAAATTAATTGTGGTAATGTACAGAACCAAAATTAGAAAAAAAAGTTGTCTCTGTCCAAATATTTATGGACCTAACTTTACCAATCCTTGCTGAACAGAATCATGAAGGGACATATCTGCAGGCATGTAAAGGGTTAAAGGTGCAGCTTAATGAATGATAAAAATATGATATAAATAAGGACTACAGGGTACTAGTAAAAGGACATCTTCACCCTATCATTTGCTTTTATCCAGAGCATAGATATGGAAATTTTTCAGTTTGAGTTCTCCTTTAATAAATGAGCTGTCTGGTCCCCAGGGGCAGAATGTGGCTACACGTCCCCTTTATCTCTTCCAAGGTGTTTTGTGATGGCTTCACTTCCTTCCAGGCATCAGTAACATTTTACATGGTGTGATTGTCAGTGAATACAGAACAGACTGATACAGAGACCAGAGAGGAGATGAAAGGAGCTCACATGCAGCTTTTTGAATTTTTCCTATCTTGGCTTTTTTTTCAATATTGCAAAGACAAAGGAGACGAATAAAAACAGGTCACACAAGAACTGTGCACATAGATATTCCATCTGTACAAGAAAGACGGTGGCTTGTATATATTTTCTTTTATTTGCATGGTTAGGACTAAAATATAATAATAGGATAGAGAGGTATTTTTTCTTTTTAATTCTGGCTCCATTTTTTAGCTTCCAGATTTCCTATTTACTCTTTTTATTGTAAAGCCTGCTCACAGAGCTCAATGACTCAAATCAATGAACCAGCGGGTAAGGACAATCTTTGTACTTTCCTATGAAGAAGAATGCAGCAAAGTGTCACTCACTCATCCCCCCCTTCCCTCTCCTCTCCATAGAACAGATCTGTGTGTACAGCACTCATTCCGTCACTGCAAACAACCAGGAAATTGTTTTTTTACCAACAAAAATCTAATGTGTACAAAGACATAGACTTTGCCGCTATAGAGCCCTGGGCCAGATCACTGTGCACCACCCAGAGAAAGGACCCAATGCTGTCACGCTGTAATGCTGGGGTTTGGAGAGGACACATGCTGGGAAAAGATCTTTACACCTAAAATTAAAAATAAAATTATCTCAAACCCATCACACTTTCCCTTTAAGACTCTCTTTGCTATGTTGAAAATGTGTTTTAATGGAAAGATGATTCAAGTTTGCTTTCCATGTTTACACATTATTCTATGAATTTATTAGTGTTGGCATACGGGTGATTTCAGAGCATTATCACATTACAGCCTTCTTTATAAATACTTTATCGAATTCTTAACAGAAAAAAAAAAATCTGCGGTTTACATTTGTCCTTGACTTGGTTTAGATACCAAACTGTAGCATGCATATAAAGTGATACTCAGTGTGACATTACTTTAGTTTTATCCCTTTAATGATCCTTTGTTTCTTTGGCCTTTTCTAGCTTGATGAAGTCCTTGGGGATCAGCCGGCCTTAAAGGAGAAGGTGTTTGTGCTGTTAAAGCAATATGCGCAGGAACGGAAGGTGGACCGCTTGGCATATACGCTCCCCATGATACTGACCGAAGAGTCCCAGCACAGTTTGATTGACAGCATCAGGTAACAAACTCATTTGGTTCTGGATTTATTCCAATTAGGCACCATACTAGATTTGTATTATCACCTTCCAGCACTGGAAGTTTGGGTTTGCTCACGTTCTTTGGGGAATTTGTACAATTTTTTTCATTTCATGTTGATTTGGATCGTCTGTCTTCACAATTCAAACTCATACTGGGTATTTGACTCAGCCAACTCACACATTCAGAACAAAGTGAAAGGTTCTCTTGAAAGGACACTGCTACTATTCAGTTTTGCTGTTCTTTCGCTCTGCTCGGTCAAATACCTGGAGGGCGACCATGTTACCTCTTGCACTTTCCTCCAGGATAAAGTGCTTGGGCGTGAACAGCCAGTCACCAGGTCCGAACTCTGATTGAGGGAGGAAGTCATTAACCCTGTGTAAGCTCGGATATCTTCTGACACTGAACTTACACAGTGGACTTCTAGCTTCAATAGAGAAAGGGTGCAACAGTGAAGATCAGAGGAGCAAAGAGAGTTGTAGCAGGTAGGCAATTCACCAATTCACAAAAAAACCTGTCGCTATATCATAAAAGTGACAGGGTCTCTTTACCAGATTTCAACCTGTCTCTATGACTTTGCAAGGCGCATTACATTGTAAACTCCTCTAAGGTAAGGACTGATGAGACGTCAGCTATGGAGAGCTTAATAAAAAAAAATGCAAAATGCAAAACATAATTTCATATTGCAGTGATTGGCCAGAGGAGGTGATATTACACATGCATTACTTTCAGGTGTTGCCTGTAGCAACCGTACATTTTATTTTATTGTTATGTATGCATCGGTAAGATGCGAGCTGGAAGCCGGCTGATCACTATCACTATGGTAACCAATATTAATTTTCCACTACAGTTCTTTTCTATCTCAAAAAAATAAAACAATCATAGATGCTTCTCATGTTCTCTGACATTTTTTTCAATGCTTTATTTTAAAACGATCGCAAATTTTTAAAGGGTCAATCCGCACAAAAAACTTACCAGGTGTGCACAATTACTGTGCTATTATGAATTTGCCATCCCTGCTGGATTTCTATTTGTTTTATATTATAGGGGAAGTAACAAGAGGTGCTGGAAAAAAACAAAACGGGTGGGGACACCCAAATTTTAAAATGTATGGGAACAGGGTTAGGGATTTCAGCAGGTAGGTCTCAGTGTTAGAGACATATAAATTTAGCCTGGGGGTGACTCAACCCACTGGGCTCCATCTATATCCTAAAGCAAAGCTAAAGGGCAAAATAAAAAATTGCAAGCAGGTGAGTTCTTGATTGGAGAAGTAACAGGTGATGTCCTTCTATAGTAAAATAAACCTACCTGACTCTTCGCTATTTTTTATGACCTGTCATTGCTCTGTCATTGGCACCTCTATCTTCATCTGGGTTTGGGGTTTCAGAAATCTTGAATGGCCATGCCAAAGTGATAAAACTCCTATGCATGTGCACTGGAGTTACTTTATTCCTAGCATCAAGAAGTATGCTGGTCTTCTTCTGTATTTTAAAACCCTCACTACTTCCTGCCATTCCAAATCTCCCCTCCTCTTGTGTGATACTTCCCCCACCTCCTAGATTGTAAACTCTTCAGGGCAGGGTCCTCTCCACTTCCTGTATCACTGTCTGTATCTGTCTGTCATTTGCAACCCCCAATTAATGTACAGCGCTGTGTAATATGTTGGTGCCATATAAATACTGTTTAATAATAATAATGCCAGTATACCTGGCATTGTACACTGGGCAGTGCATACATTTCAAAAAAGATTGTGAATGGACAGGTAAGTATTGAATGTTTTATTGCGGAAGGGTCATTGCTTTCCCTCCTGCAAAAAACAACCTGCCTGCTTGCAATTTCCTATTTTTAAACTACTAAAGTTGCACTCTAATATCACATTATGGTGAAAATAACTTTTAGGATTTTCAATAATGATATTAGCTGGCTATTCACAGCATAACAGGACAAAACACACAAAAAATGTTTAAAATTCTGTTAAATGCATTGCTTTTTACTTTATGTTGCTGTGAACCATTGAAAAGAGGTTGGAGTGATTGCTGCAGTTATCTGTACCCTGTCTATGGGTTTCCTCAGGAATGCTAAAAGAAATCAATTGTAAAACCATAACAGATATTTGGTTAACATACAAAAATATGATTAGACATTCTCAAATACCAATTTTTTATTTGCAAAGTTCCGTCCTATTTACAGTGAATGGATAAGTTAGTGATGTAGGCAGTTGCCTGATCAGAAGTGAACGTCTTGTTTGAACGTTGGATGAGTTTGCCAGCTTTGTCATGTATCCTCCAAAGGAGATCAGTTATTATACACAGAGGGCTTTCCTCCACTGACTTCAGTCCCACGGGAGGGTAAAACTTGGGCCAGGATTCCCTAATTAGGTCAGCAGGTTGCAGCTCCAAATATGCATTGTTCATAGGTGAGGTATGGAGGATGAAAGTAAGGCCTAGTTTGTAAGCTGTGTGTAAGGCTCAGGTCAATACCAGTATTCTCCAGACACCAATCCCCCAATCTATCGCTGGAGTCTTCGCCTATAGCAGCCCCTGCTCAGCCTCGGGAGACTGGTTGCGTTTCCCAGGCCCCTGTTGCCCCCAGGACTTGGTGCGCAAGGGATGGTGTCTGGAGATAGGCGGGCAGCTGAACTGGTGCCCACAAATCTGGCCTTGGCATTGGTTTGCCTTTCTGGTTTTCCCTTTGGTTCTTTTACCTCCCCTCATTCAGCCTCTGGAAAACAAACTGCATGACACCTACTTCTCCCACAACCTTACCATACATGAGGGGGCCAAGACAAAAAAAATACAAATTGGTATTTTTCAGTATTTTGTAATTTTATAAAATCCCCAAAACACTTTAAGCCTGTGTGCAGCTCAGGTGGTAGCTAGCTCCTAATCTGTGTATTTCCATTCAGCGGAAGATAACCTGGCAAAGCTTATTTTTTTCCCTGTTTCCTTGTTCTATTTTTGTCTCTTGTTGATCACAAGATTGCAGTTCACAAATCCTCAAATAGCAGAGCTGAGACAGACGCTTTGGGCTCAGGGAGCAGGAAAGGTTTGTATTAAAAATGGCCAGTATCTGAAGCTTTGCACCAATCTCATGCAAACCTGGTTAAAAGGAGGCTCCTGAGTTAAAAATATGGCAGCTACCAAAGACAACTTTTTATTTGGTTCTTTTTTTTTGAACTGTTGATTTCATTTTTTAAAAATTGATGGGGTTTTGAACTGGAATAATTATGCAGGTCAGATGTCCCAATAGTTCATTGACAGATGTGTTTTATAGTTCATTAACACTCTTTGCCCAACCTTATTGCACATTGCTTTCTGCACACAGAATATGGGAAGCATCTAACTACCCATATATGTGAGATCATTGCCATCTGATCTTGCCAATGATGGTAAATGGTTAAATCTTTATGAGCTATCCAGACCTGGGCAGGAAGAATTGTTTGAGTAATACAGATGTTAGTGGCCAGTTGATGCTGTTCTCTTAAGATAGGGTGGTCATGATTATATTTGCACAGTGCATAAACATTAACAACTTGTGTGGTCCAATTTTCTACTTTAACCCCATGTCTATAGGTAGCCTATACTTAGTGGTAGCCTATATGTATTGTAAATAAGAGACTCTGGTCCTGATTTATCAAAGCTCTCTAAGACTGGAGCGGATACACTTTCATCGGTGAAGCTGGGTGATCCAGCAAAGCTGGAATGGATTTCTTAAAAGTACGGTAATTTGCTATTTGTTAGCAAATGTTTTCAATCCTGGACCAGATTCATTTCAAGTTTGGTGGATCACCCAGCTTCACCGGTGAAAATGTATCCTCTCCAGTCTTGGAGAGCGTTAATAAATCGGGCCCTCTGTTTCCTCATCCTGAGCCCCCTGCTTGTCCACCCTTTGCTATCCAAACACCTTACGTGGGTTGGAAGTAGGGTTTTAAATCAAATAACCCCCTTGAAGTATAGCACACATATGTTTCCTAACCTTATGTTCCCTGTCCTGTGTGCTATTCTCAATCCTCTCTTTCAGCCCCCAGAAAAGTTCTTACTATTCACAGATCTTGTACAGTGTGCTGGTACCCACACATTCGGCCTGATTTATTAAAGCTCTCCAAGGCTGGATAGGATACACTTTCATCAGTGAAACTGAGTGATCTAGCAAACCTGGAATGGATTTCTTCAAAGTTATTTGCTATTTGCTAATCAATGAAATTGTATCCTCTCCAGCCTTGGAGGGTTTTAATAAATCAGGCCCATCCTGGTTCCTAAATCCTGTTTAATATTATTAATAAAAATAAAAAAAATAATAATAATCACCAAATCTAGAGTCATTCTTTTGTTTTATTTCAATATAAGTCTAGGTATATCTATCAGCTTTGTGGAAAGTCAAGGCTCTCCAGTTTATCCTTTCCTACCTTGGTAAATATTTCAGGAGATGGAGGTTCGTATAGATAAATTTAGCCCCATTCCTCCGCAATGGGCTCCCTTGTGGCAGTGCCATAAAAATAGAGAGTGTATTATGTGTACAGGGCTGTGCATTAATGCTCAGAGAGATCCAGGCATAAAGTGCAGGATAGCAGCTGGTCTTCTCCTAATCTCTTCTCTCTACCACTGCTCTGTATCACATTGTAAAGTTATTAAACAGTGATCCATCTGGCCTCCAAAGGGTTAATGAAAATGAAATGCTAAGCTCCAGGAGAAGATTTGCGGCTAATCTCTGCAAATGAATTGCTGCTGAGTGCTTCAGGGCATTAGCAGCCAAAGGGCGTGCCGTCTGTGACCTAATGGCAAACTGTCACAAATTTGCAAATAATAATAATAATGGTCAAAGCTGGACAAATCCTAGCAGACAGATCTACCTAAAAATGGCAGCTGGCAATTGATTTCAGTCTGTTGTCAAAGGAAGGTCATATTTCACTTTTAAGCATCTGTCGCTACAAATTCAGGTCACTGGGTTTAAATGAAAAAGCGATAAAGCATGACTTGGGTTTATTTTTGCTTGTCCAGTCTCACCTTCCCTTTCTCTTATTTCTGTAAAAGGACTACAGCCACCTGAAGCATCATCACATTTTAAAACTTTTGGGATTGTTGGAGTTCTGTGTCCCCCGCCACATGTTGTGGTTCCTTCCGCTGATCCCCATGTTAGGCGAGGGGGGGGGACAGGCATGATACACATCTAGAAGTGTATTGGATGTAAAAAGGTGAATTGGAATGCTTGAACAGAATGAAAATTGTAGAAATGAATAAGTGTGCACCCTCTACGTGTGCAGGTGGTGATTTGTTCCATTTTTAAAAAGACTGGGACAAGGTTAGACTTTCTATCACAGTTTTTTTTCAACCAGGGTTCCTCCAGAGGTTTCCAGGGGGTCCTTGAGCAATGAGCAATTCAGACTTTCCAGGCCACATTAACTGTCACCAATAATCTTTTTGGCTATCTGTAAGGGTGACATTCTTCCCATTGGGCAGCATTGTAAGGCTACGTACATACGTGCAATAATTGTCGTTGGAAAAGAACGATTGACGACCGATCAGTTGATAATCTTTAGAAAAAAAGTGGACAACGACTGGCCAAGGACACCGACGAATGAGGAAAGTCGCTGAAAGCGTACGACCATCCCGGCGGATCTGTTTGGGCAACGATTGTTCGCAATCTATTGTATGTACGGTCATTCAGTGATCGTGAATGGTTGTGCAGTACACTTTTTCCTGTACATGTCACTTCCTGCATCGTTCAAACAATCATATCTAGTGTGTGTACAATATTGGTGGATTATATTTGCACGATCGTATCGTTACAGCATGTATAGAATCCTGCACTACACGATCGTTCAAAATAATTGTGCATAATCGTTGATCTGTCGTCAATCGCTCGTTTTGCAACAACAATTATTGCAGGTGTGTACGTAACCTAAGAGACATTCTTCCCACTGACCACCACTCTGTGAGCTGTGGATATAGTAAATATCGCAGGGGATCCCTGAAAGTTATTTTAAGGCTTCTCCCATTTTTAAAAGGTTGGGAAATGCTTTATCAACTACTTCATGTGCTAGGGAGATTTATTTCTCTGTTAGTCCTGGTCACCATATACACAGACAGTAAATAAGAGCGAATCCAAAATGTAAGAGTTGTCATCAGAGCAAAAGCTAAGTTTTTATGACAACTGTCTACAATGAGAATTTAGAGATTTATGTTAACCATACACTGTGCATTTTTGGCTTGATACTATTTTAAAATCAATTTCTTTGAGATTGATTGCAAGTCATGCACCTTCATCTTGTTGAATATTGCTCTGTATTGCAAAAGGAACTCATTATTAAAAAAAAATGTCTGATTGTGTTTGTAATCAACATTCTACTTTTTTATGATGTATCAGTTTGTAGGGCAACATTACTCTCTATACCTGCTGTGTCTCCAAGACAGTAGGCAAAGAGAATTTGGCACAAAATGACAAAACATAACCGGATAACCGGTTTAACCTTTCTTTACAGTATACAAAAAAGAAAAAAGTCTTTTAAAAGTTCAAAAGTTCTGGCTTTGCATACACAAAGTGGAGCTAAACCCACGCTACCCACCTATCCTTGTTCCATCACAGGGTGCCACCATCTTTTCTTATTCTTCCTTGCACTATTTGATCTCTTGCGCGCCTACGTCATCCTGGCACAAAGGAAGCTGCTGGCTTTCTCTGACAATCACTGCATGCGCAGCAATTGATTTCTTTGAAAGTTCCTCGGCATGATTAGACAGGTAAGAAATATTATTGCAAAAGGACACCGCCTGTCCCTTTCTACAACAACCACCTACCTAATCGTGGATTTTTCAAACTGGGATTTTAATGTTCCAAAGTTGCTTTGTAAGTTTGCAGCTTTATGAAGAAAAGCAATATGGCTGGAATAGGAACATTTTTTAAATAGGTTGCTGCTACATTATGTACAGATCAAAGAACACCCCTGGTTCATGTCAATGAGGATTTCATCCTGAAGGTCCCATGTGTGGGGTATCAAATGAGCTTACTGATGTGCAAGCAGAATTAAGCACATCTGATATTCGTTGAACAAATCAATAATCAATCATTAGTGACATCAATTCCAGTCGGAAAAGGAAATTTTTTTTAAAAAGCCGGTAAATGTTACACTGGTGGAATCATAAATACAGCTATTGATTCTGAGATGTGTAGTTCCCTCGGAAGCAGGGGAATTATTTTTTGTGAAAGACATATCGGTGGGGGCATACAATGGTCAGCAAATGTGATTTATAAATGCAGCAAATCTTCCAGCAAGCAATTGGCGACCTGGATTTGTAAATCAGTGGTTCATTAATCATTTATACTTAAAAAAAAATCCTTGTACATGTGTATTAACAAAACAGAAAAGTTAGTTGCTGAAAATTAAATTTCCCACAGGGGCTACATTGGAAAAATGCAAAATCGGCACACATTCTGTTACATACACAATAGGCAGGCTGAAAAATAAAAAGACTCAAATACATCAAGTTCAATTAAAAGGCAGAAAACCTGCAGCAAGTGCATACCCAACCCCAGCTAAACCCAAGGGTCAGAGCTTACCCCTTAATAAATTAGATAATCTGTATCACTTTTATTGCTAAGTGTCACCTAATATCTAGCATTGCGTTCTATTATAAAGTCAATGATCTACCAGAACACCTAGATCATTTTTCATCATTGACATCCCTAGTTGTACTCTCCCTGGAGTGTATAATACCCCCTCCCCAGTGTATAACTTTACATATATCAATAGAAAATCTCACTTGCTATGTTAATAGGGGCTCTCCATTGGGATTTTGTATTTTATATTAAGAACAATACAACAAGAGGAGCTGTAAAAACACAGAGGTGAGTGGAAGCACCAAAACTTCCAAATACATAGGAATGGGAAATATAGAAGGGAATATCCAAGACACAAAACCAATGGCTCACTCAGTCCACAACTAATGATTAAAATATTGGGGGGCTTTGGCTTTAAAGAAAAAAAAAACTATGAGGTCCCTTCACATTTTGTTACAATTGTAACTGCACACATTTCCTTATGTTCCCTCTGGGAATCTGTCATAACTGAATTATTCTGCAACCTGAATGCAATAGATACATCATGCCTTGTCACTGGGGACGGTTTAATTAAACTTGACACATTAAGAATGAAGGCAGACCAGGAATGACTTCAAGTGGGAAATGTGCGCTCTTCCCAGCAGGAATTCACTGATATGACAACCTAATGTTCTGCTCTGCACTCCGGGGCTTGTAGGCTACATGTTCACTACTTCAATATCTGAGAGCATAGACGCATCTCTGGACCAAGCAATCTGATGCTCGTTGTCTTCCATCACTACTACTAGCGGTCGAATTTATCCGTCTCTTCCTAGGGGAGTGGACAATTCCCATTAAGATGCTGGAAAGTGATTTAACAATCTGAGATCGCAGAAAAAAAGAAGAAGCTGGGGTTAAATCTGTCCACATAGACATCCAGCCCCTCCCTTACACATACACAAGCTGGCATATTTTTCCCATCTCATCTGGGTTGCAGTCTCCTCCTGCAGACGCCAGCAGCTTCCGAGCTGAAATTTTAGGAGGAGGCTGACGCTGCTGTGGGTACCACTTGCAGAGGAACTAAGAGTTTACCGCTTGAGAATGAGCGCTGTTGGGTCATAATGAGCTGCTGGGGGTAAGTGCCAAAGTTTAATCCCTTTTAGATGCATTTTTTGTGTTTATTATCAAGGCTGGACTGGAAGTAAAACAAAAACAACACAGCCTTGACGCATTTGGTTCACTGACTTATACGTCTGATAGGTCTTGGTTAGTCATATGGTTTATATTACAGATCTGTACTATTGTGGAGAATGCAGCTTAAAGTGAATCTGAACTCAGAAAGTAAAGATGTTCATTGGTATAAGGATCATCTAGAAATAGGTATTGTTATGCCAACACCATTAAAATGTACTATTTGTGTGGAATGTATACTGAAGAATTGCAGCAGTGTGAATTAGGTTTGGTAATGTCATTGGTATTGGTGCAGTATTGGTAAATGTCTTCCTTGCTGGAGGTTTTTAAAGAGGAAACAAAATCCTGCCCCTACCAAGATGGCGGCCTCCATGCAGAGACACAGTGTAGAACAAGGCATGGTAAGCCTGTAATGGGGAAAATCAGTTGCAGGAGATCAGATGCAATACTAGTGCTTTGCCCCCTGCCTGCCTTGTTTTTTTCGGGGGGGCTACAACTTCCAGGCATGAATACGTGAAAGGTTAAAACCAGCTAAAGTAAATGGTGGTGTGGAATGAATAGCAAACTTCCCATACGAATTGTAGTACTTTTTTTGCATGTTTTGTTTTGCCCCATGCCTGCTGTATAGCACCGATTGGGAGAAATGTTTCTTTTGGTCCTTTGTGGTACCTGTAGGGCTGGGTTTTGCTTGTAGACACTGTACGTCGGGTCCAGAAAATTTGGAGTGCTCACAATAAAAAATGGATATGCAAAAATGCTATCAGAGCACTACAGTGGGGCTGATTTAATAAAGCTCTCCAAGGATGGAGTGGATACACTTTCATCAGTGAAGCTGGGTGATCCAGCAAACCTGGAATGGATCTGGATCAGGATTGAAAACATTTGCTAGCAAATAGCAAATGATTTTGAAGCAATTAATGGCAAGGTTTGTTGGATCATCCAGCTTCTCAGCAGCCTTGGAGAGCTTTAATAAATCAGGTCAATTGTGTACACGTCCTGACCTTGTTGCACAATATATAGATATTTCAGTGACCACATGACTGCACCACACCATAATGATTGCTGTCCCCAGTGGATAGAGATCTAGACTGATGGATATACCAAAAAAAGTCTTAGTGGTTAGTTCCTAAGGCTCACAAGAGGCAAAAACTGATCATGGGACCATGCATCTGAAGTACTAGGGATATATACAGCTCTTATCTAGGATTGTAGTTGCAGAGGTAGAATTTTCATTGGACAACTCGCCTTTCCAGCTTGGTGATACCACCAAAGACCTCCAAACAATCAACCCTTGTGGTGGGCCACCAGATTTCAGACTTAGCCATCTTTTCATTGTCTTTCTAACCTATGTGTGCTAGTTGTGTTTGGTTGAGTTGGCTTCACTTGGGTTAATTCTCCTGTCTGATCATGCAGACAGATCGAAAAACCTCTGAACCATCAACCCTAGTGGTGGGATAGTGTACCAGATTTCACTATCAGCCTTTGATTCCTGTGTTGCTAGTCCACGTATGCAGGTTGAGTTTGGCGATAACAATACACAGGTCGATTGTCCAGTCTGATCAAGCAATCCATTCAATTATTTCATTAAATTGACCATAAAGTGATTCTTAATTTGAGTAACCAAAAAGAAAAGGATCAAAGGAACTTCAGTTGGTCTGGTCAGATATTTTCTGTTTCCCTTATATTAAATTTTTTCCTGTTGGAGGGTGCATTGATTGCAGTGTGTGGTAGTACAACTTTTTGTAGTGGTTAACATTTATATCAAACAAGCCCACCCTAGTACCAACAACCTCAGCTCCAGCGCCCTCTGAAGGCTTCAAAATAGATCCACCAAGTAGGATATTGTGTATGTATATAGTGACCTACAGACATATTCTCTTCTGTTCTGTAGATCAGTGTTTCCCAACCTTTCTTAGTCGCGGCACATATTTTACAATTAGAAAAATCCCACGGAACACCACCAAAAAGTCAGACACGTAAATTAGCTACCTGCTGCCATCTAGTGGAAGAGTTTTTTTTGGTTCTGCCTATCACTATACATCGCTGGTATAGACAAATGAAGACAAATTTTTTGCAGTAAATAAATCATTTTGGGACCAATTAACTGAAATTGGATAATTTCCCACGGTACACCCGAAGATCTCTCAAGGCACACTAGTGTGCCGCGGAACAGCGGTTGAAAAACACTGCTGTAGATATTCTGCAGAGTAGCAGGGTAGCTCAGTGGTTAGTACTCTGCCCTTTGGAGTGCTACGTCCAGGTTCTAATCTCAGCCAGGACATGATCTGCATGGAGTTTGCAGGTTCTCCCAGGGGTTGCGTGGGTTTCCCCTGGGTACTTTGGTTTCCTCTCACATTTCAAAAATATGCAGTTAGGTGAATTGGCTTCCCCCAAAATTGACCTTAACTTACTATGGTAGGGACATTAGGAGTAACATGACTATGGACTTTGTACAGCCCTGCGTAATATGTTGGTCCTATAAAAATACTGTGTGTTAATAATAATATTTATGCTTTAAGGGTAACTGAATGAGATAAATCAAGGTGCAGTAATTCATACTTCCCTGGGATGCACTTAGATAGATCAAATGACAACACTGCTACATCCCTGTCTTAGTCAGCTTGATCCAGTACCATCCTACCATTTCAATTATTAATACCAAAAGTGTTTTATTGTTTTAACCACCTTGAGCAGGATTTTGAGCATGTTTCAGTGATATTGTAATCCAGTGTTAGATCTGTTCTGTGCAACCTCCCTCCATGCTTCCTGGATATAACATGTTCTGTACCCTGTACATGGCCGATTGCAGATTGACATATGATAGGTAGAACTGGGTTTGCAAACCACAGGCTATTATCAGGTGTTTCCAGAATATAAGGTTCCTGGAAACCGGACTTTACACTTTAAAGCTAATTTATTTTCAAAGTCTCCTTAGCCTGAAAAGTTATTTTATGGTAATTACTTGTTGTTAAAAGTGCTAGCACTGGGTCTTTATTATATTGTGACCTGGATCATGTATGAAACCTGTCATTTCGGGACTCCATACCTTAATACTTTTTCCATATCAGTGCATGAGATCAGAATTGTATATACATATAAAAGACATAAGTAATGCATCTTTGTTTAAAGGAGTATAAGAATCTGAAACTGTCTTGTAGTCCACTGCACATCAAAGTTTAAAGTCAGGAGGTAAAAGCAGCACCACCAGTCATGCAAAACATATGTCATGCAAACAAGTGATGGTAAAACTGCACCATAGGAAGATCTAAAGCTGTGTAAAGGACCAGATGAACAGAACTATAAATCCTTTGGTAGTTAGACCCTCCCCATATATATATATATCCTGTGAGTTTATCTGTTTGCTTGGAGTTCATCTTCAATTCATGAAGCAAGAATCAGGAAGTCTGGAAACCTTTAATAATGGCACCATATTTCCAGTGGGCATACTACACGTCTTTGTTCTTTGTACTTTAATATCTGTAAAACATAGACCTGTCATTGGTATAAAGTGCACACACACAACCATTGCCAGCCATGATCCCATATTTCTGGTTCTCTTGTGACCGTTGATATAAAAACAACAGAACTAAGCTATTGAGGAAGAAAATCAAATCTGCAGATATTGGATTTTGCAGACACTGTACATCGTCAGCGCTACTAATGGTGTTCTCAGGGCCAGCAGGCAAATTGCTGCTCATTACAGGAAAGAGAGCCAGAAAGTATCACACAGGGCCAGGAGTTGTGATTGCAAAGTACAGGTATCTCCAGCAAATCCTGTGGATTTCCTGCTTGCTGCACTGTGTGTGTAAAGTGCTCTGTGAATACAGATATAGACATTAGAATGTGAGTAATCGAATGGCCTGCGGCTATCTGCAACATCGGCAAATCCTTTGCTGCCTCAGTGTATCATTTAACTCCTCGTCTGCTGCAACGACACGACATTCTGAAAGTGCACCTGTAGTCTTGGGGCAGGGAATATGCTGCAAAGGAAGGTTACTTGGAGGGAGCACATTCTAAAAGACTGACAATAATATCAGCCAAACATTGTAATTTTAGCTTTTTTGCTATAGAAACTTTTTACTTGCTAGATCATTTTTATTTCTCTTTTATGATTTTCACAGCTCTGCTTCACCACACAGACCTGATTTACTTTTTTCTGTTGCTGTTCAGTAAGGCTGTGTACACACATAGGATTTTTGTCCTTAGAAAGGATCTTTTTCAATTCTTGCCAATGACAAAAAACTAAAAGATGCATGAACAAGCACTGTACATACATCACCATTCTGCTCTATGGAGAAGGGAGGGGGGAGAACGAGCGGCACCCCACTGTGCTCTCTCCCCTTCACTTGCATTGTGGATCATTCAATCATTGGATGGTGACTATACATGCGTCAGATTCTCTGCACGAGAATCATCTGACATGTGTACAAAACCTAGCACCTTCAGGTCTTGTCCTATTCCCAGCCTGTATTGCTATATTGTATCACAAATGATTTGCTGCTTGTGATTCTTCTCATTTCTCCTAGGTTGAGTTCTGCTATACAGGTATTGCAGGAAGCCTAGTCAAGTCCCTTTCTATAAAATATATATATACTGTATATATCAATCTCCCCATTATCCAGATCTCAAGTAATCAGAACGCTCAAGCAACTATCATGCGACCCATTAAAAAAATCATAATATAAACTTGACCATCAGTATACCAATGCCTCAAGCATTACTCCCAGAGCTCCCAGGTGTTCTCAGCACCCTGAAATGTCCATATTTAGGACTTCTACTACTTATATTCATATAGCACCAACATATTACACAGCGATGTACATTAAATAGGGGTTGCAAATTACAGACACCGACAGTGACACAGGAGGAGGAGAGGACCCTGCCCTGAAAGAGCTTATGGTCTAAGATATATATATATATATATATATATATATATATAAAAATAAAATTTATTACTACATAGTCTTTATATTGTATTTATTTAGCGCCAACATATTGTCACTAGCTGTCCCTCAAAGGGGCTCATAATCTAGAGCATATATAAAATAGAAAAGAGCATATATAAAAAAGAAAAGAGCATATATAAAAACTAATGAATGTGTCATTTTCCAAATTTCCTGCTACATGCAATTTAAAGTACTGAGATTGAATAACTACTTCCATTTTTTCTAAATACTTTACAAACATGCCTTTTTAGTTTTTGGAATGCATGCTAATGCTGCTAAATTTGGCCTGGGCATCTAGGCATTAAAGACTTTTTTTAAAAAAAATGATAACTGATCCAAGTTGCACAGCATAATGTAATAATTGTTCTTCCTCTCTTCTTAGCAGTATTGAGTAGTGGCAATAGCAATATACATTGACCACTAGGGGGCTCCTAAATGCACTTTGGAGCACTTATTTTCCTCCATACTCAATTCTTGATGTATTATTTATTTTTCGGTGCTGTTATCTCCACCAACTCATCTTATCAGATGGTCCTATTACCTGAAAAGACTTATTGTCTTAAAGGGGAGGTATTCTTAAAGCAGAACTAAACTAAAAAAAAAAATCACAGTTACCTTTAATCCCACAGATCCATCAATCCATCAGCAAGTTTCCTTGATCTGGTCCTGCGTTGTCCCGTTATGCTCCTTCATCCCAGCACCATTTTTTGCACTCTTCTTCTTTGTCTGCACATTGTGCTGGCGCAAGACCAGGTGACATAGATGGGGGAAAAACGTGCTGATCTCAATGTGCATGGGTTTTTTCTTCTTCTTCTTCTTCTGCGCATGCCCAATCTCGCCAGCATCCAGGAAGACCCATTCGGTCTTGAGGGTTGTCTACCCTTTTATGTAAAGTAAAAATTTGGAGTTTAGGTCCGCTTTAAAGTCCCACTCTGATAAATACACAGTTAGACTGGTTTTTGTCCCTTCTCTAATAACTTTTTTTCTTAGCTGCCTAATCGCCACCCAGATGTTAAATTTTGCTGAGCAATATATGCGCAGCTTAGCTTTGTTTGAGAGACCTGGTAATCCTGGCTCTAATTTGTGCCAGGAATAAATGAACTCCCATGCACGTGTGCAGGAGTTATGTCACCTAAGCTCCCCCAAATCAATGGTTGAAGATTGTGTCCATGAAGAAAATAAGGAAGAAGATGGCGGCACCCTGCGATGAAACAGGGAAAGGTGAGTATTGCAGGTTTTGCTCTGTTTTGAGGAAGGATTGGTTTTTAATTCCTCCAGGGCTACATTAGTAAGTTTCCTGACTTTTTGTCAGCTGATAATGGAAGTACTCCTCAAACATAGTCAGCAGGACAGAAAGTACGGGTTAATCTCTCCAACAGAACCCCAGATAGCAGTACAACCTCACGGGGTTAGAGTTATCCCTACTCTATCCAAAGCTAAAACGAAAAACATTTAGCTGGACTAATATGCAACACCTCCATGCTCCAAGGGATACTCATTCTGACTCGGCAATGAAACTGGACGAAGATCCTCTATCGGAAGAGAAGAAAGAAGATGACAGCTCCCTGCAGGGGGAACATGAACAGGTGAGTATTGCCAGTTTAAGTCGCTTGAAAGAGAAAAGTTGTTTTCATCAAAGACTCACTTGACTTTTAAATTGTAGAATTTGCACAAAAATAAAGTATGATTTAGGTTTTATATTTTGTGCTTGCTACTCAATATTTTAAATATAATTTTTTATATATAGATGTATATATCCTTACTCTAGTGGTCATCATTATATCAGACACTGAAATTAGCATCTCATCTAACTGCCGTTCTGAAGACATCCAAATCAAAGTGGTATTAGTCCTAAATGATCAAAAAAAAAAAAAATAATCTTCTAGCCACACTAACATTGAATCAGATATGCTTTGTCTTTTTCTTTGTATTTTCAGCTGTAGAATAAATTTTGTCTAGGAGACTCCTGTTTGTGGGGTGGTTATAATCTCTTGCAGGGGATCTTTGGAGTCCCATTGTAACCACTACAACATACATGCAGGAGATGCAGGAAGCCACTCACAGGAGGGACAGGGAAGCTCTTTATTTAAATTAATGGATTACTGTAGTTATTTTAGCTCACCCGTGCGATACAAAGCACATAGAAGTGTTCATGGGACATGTTTGTTTGCAACACCAGGGCTTCTTCGTGTAAGTGTGCCCATAGAAGTTTGGGGAGTTGCTGAGATTGGGAGTCAGTCTTTAAGATATTACCTGTGTTTTAAGAGATATATTTGTTTTACAGGGTTACCTTCACAGTTTATTCCAGAAGAGGATAAGGAAAGTTATAGAAAATCTTCCAAAAGTAACGAGAATTACCTTCTTTGATAATTGACCAAAACAAGTATCCCCATTGGAAGATTTCCCCTTACATCTTGCTTTGGTGGCACCAGTAAAAATATAGGAGAGACTCTTCTCTATGGGGGCATACCAAAAAAAAATGTGGCTGATGATCTACCTCTACCTAATGACTAGTGACATTGTGAGCTTTAAGAGGGTCAGCCTTGTAACAACATGGTTGTCTTTAGAAAACATTACAGTAGTCTTGCTCTAATCTACTTTTTTTTACTAGAAAAGATTTTCTCCTGGCACTGTTCCCATGCAGATATATTTGGTGCAGTCTCTTGTAGATCCATGTACACCAACTGATGCAGGAGTTGCTGATCCTGCAATAACATTTTGGGTTTCTTGTCTTTTGCCATCAGTCAACTGTTAGCCTGAATTTTCTGCACCAAACAAAATACCAGTCATTTAAAATCTACATTTCCATTGGGTTATTTTCAGTACAGTGGAATAAATTAGTTCAATGATCTTTTGGATTCGTTGATCTTTTTGAACTCTTTGCTAGATTTAGAGACATCCATGATCTTCTCTTTGAGGACCTTAGAGCAGCTGTTCCTGACCAGGGTTCTGTGCAACCTTAGAAATTCTACAGTGGTTGTTAGGGGCTCCTTGAGCTTATGCAGACTGACCTCCCATCTGATGATGCCTGCATAGTTTTGGGTCCAATGCCATTTGGCAGAGCCAGTCAAATGACACCAGTGATTTTTTAGACATCTAGTGGAGTGACATTTTGACAAACATTGAAAAAAGGATTATTTTCTGATGTAAGCAGGACATTCTTCCCACCTACCCTCAATGAGTTCAATTTTTGGGTTTCCCTGAGATCCTTTGATGGTGACATGATGGCACCTTACACATCAATAGTAATGGGAACACCAAGGGGGGGGGGGGGGGTCTTGCAAAAACTTTCAGATCTCAGGGAACCCCTTCTATAATTACCATATCCACAGCTCACAGTACATTATTATGTCAGTAGGAAGAATGTCTCCCATATTGCTGGCCATTGGGAAGAATGTCACTCTTACAGATGGCCAAAAAGATCATTGGTGTCATTTAAACTGACCTCAGGGGCACAAATTTATCCGTAGCAACCTCCAGAGTTTTAATAGAACCCTGGTTGAGAAAATCTGAATTAGACAGTTCCACCACACTTCCTTAGAAGGTTCTTGGTACCTTTTCAAGGATACCTGATCCTAAATTTAGGGATTTGTAGTCATTTGTAGTCATGTGCTTTCCTTATCGATGTAACAAATCTGCATTGTATTCATATAGATTTATGGATTCATTTTATGGTATCTAGTTAGAGAGCCGCAAATATGATTTTCACTGGTGGAGAATCTTCCAGGTCCATGCGTTTCAATGGCAACAATTGATTCTCCACCAGGGAATGTTTTAGGGAATGTCAGATTCACTGCACTCCAATGTGTCATTTGTTGAAATTTATCACCATTATGTGTAGGCACTGAATGAAGATATAATGTTTGCCTATTCAAAAACACAAAATATGTGGAAAGAGTCAACACTCTAAATGGATTGTGCATTGGTCTTTCAGTCAGGTCAAACTAAAAAAACTGAGTTTATATTAAGGGTGTGGGATTATTAATTTACCTTTATAGAATGCTGCTTGTGCTTTTTGTACTAATTTAAGTTCTCCTTTAAGGATTTTCCTTTGATCCAAGTAAAGATTGGGTATGCACTGCACAGCTGGAAAGAAAGCACGGAGGGACCTCCAAGGTTGCTGGATGATGAACGTAGGAAATTATTGTTTTGCTGCCTTTATAGAAAATGCTTCGGGCAAAAAAAACCAGAAAGTGCTGAGCCGAGTACTGTAATGTAATAAGGAATACACATCATAAAGGTGCAGCCGGAAGAAAAAAAAGCTCAAAAGCATAGACAGGGCACCACTCATGGTATAGGGACCACTTCTTATATACTGTGCATTGCTGTATATCAAGGTAGATAGTGCTGGAATAATATGTTTCCCTGCATACTCCTTTAGATCTATTGGAAAGAATGTTTAAGAAATGGACATTGGCATTCTTCTAGAGAAATTAAACTCTAAGCTGGTCTGTTGAAACTGTTCAAGGGGTAACACAGTAATCGTGGGCAGACCCCCCAAAGCTCGGTTGTAGGCAAGATTGTAAGCTCCTCTGCGCAGGGTCCTATCCTCCTCTTTCACTGTCTGTCATTTGCAACCCCTATTTAATGTACAGCGCTGCATTATATGTTGGCACTATATGAATCCTGTTTAATAATAATAGTAATAATAATGATTATTCAGGGATTTTTTCTCAAAATCATTTGTGTAGGACTATGCAAAATCGAATTAGGTTACAGTATATTTAGCTTTTAGAAAATGGTGATGAATAACAAACCTTCAGCCATATTGCATACCTGTGAGGAAGGAATGGTAACAACTACAATTGGTAACATGATTTTTAGTGAACCTTTGCAGGGCAAAGCAACAGGTTCACTTTATTAGTCCTCATCTATAGCATATAGTCACTCTCCGTTTACTTGTTGGAGCATAGGAAAGCCCTGCTAGTCACAAGACTGTGGGCTACTGATGTCAGTGGGTCACATACTCTTCCTCCATACCCCAATTTCCTCGGCATATCCTATGGTTTCAGGAGCTGAAAGAAGCAGTACAAGATGAAAGGAAAGGTGGATTTCATGATGGCCATGTGGCTAACACTGCTTTCGCTAAAGTCTCATTTTTGATCCCTAGCAAAGACATCATAACTTCCTTCCTGGAGTTATGGGTTTCCTCCAGGCACTTTGGTTCTCTAGGTAGGTTGATTAACTTCTCCCCAAATATACTGCAGTAGGGAAACAATGTTAGATATTAGAACAGAACTTAAAAAGAGGGAACCCCTTGAAATATCGTTCAGGTCCTCAAGGAACACCTGCTGTATTTACATTACCCACAGCTCACAGTATATTAGCATGGTGGCCATTGGGAAGAATGTCACCCTTACAGATAGTCAAAAGATCATTGGTGTCACTTAAACTAACCTCAGAGTCAAAAATTGCCCAATGAACCCCTAGCAACCTCTGGTGGAATCCTCGTGTTTCACAGAACCCTGGATGAGAAACACTCTCTATTACAGCTGTCGTTAACCGGTGGTCCGCAGCTCTTGCCAGTGCGCCCCCAGCGAAGTTAGGAGAAGGACCCCACTGAGGAGCGCACCGGCCAGAGCCTCGGACCATGTCTCCTGTAAGGATCGCAGGCTCAGGGTGGTGGGCGGGTTGTGTCTCTGGACACAACCCACTCTCCCATCGCAGGCTCAGACCTTCGATGGGAGAGTGGGTGGGTTCTAGCATCATGATGTCACTCATGGGGAAGTTTCTTCCCCATTGAGTGACACACATTTCCGGATCCCGTTAGTTTAGTGGTCCATTGGTCCAAAAAGGTTGGTGACCACTGCTCTTTTGGATTGTGAGTTCCTTTTGCAGGACAAACAGTGATGTCATTTATTCACTGTATTCTGTAGAGCACTTGCTAGAGATGTCAGCCCTTTATAAATATTGTAGAAGCTGTTGACACTTTCTACTAGTGCATTAATAACTTGGAATGACCCATTATCCAGACACAACTACACTCATGCTCTTAATTCTACTTCAAGGTCAATAGCCCCTGTTAAAAGCCACAATGCTGCATGTCTAAACTTTACAACCAGGTTCCATTTAAATGGCCTCAGGCCTAGATGTGAATAAAATATTCAGATACATGCCAATCTCCTATTGTATCTATGTTTCCCCCTAGTGAATGCAGCCTGGTGCCAAATTATCAGTCGCTCATACCTAGGAACAGCCTGCAGACAGACTGATTAGGTCTAACTTTGCCAAGTCCTGTCTGAATTCCGTGTTTTTTCTTCTGCTAAGAAAACCGACTTTTTAAAAAAAAAATAATTTACAGATGGATGTTGGTAGTAAGATTATGTGA
This sequence comes from Pyxicephalus adspersus, assembly GCF_032062135.1. Lineage (NCBI taxonomy): Eukaryota > Metazoa > Chordata > Amphibia > Anura > Pyxicephalidae > Pyxicephalus > Pyxicephalus adspersus. Next base: position 13,830,819 of record NC_092864.1, read on the forward strand.
AGCAAACAGGAGCTTCAGTGCTTGTCACATATCGAGAAGCCACCAATTATCTGGTGCTTTAATTAACGTCTTCTGTGCCAGACGGCAGAGGGACTGACCCATGAGCAGAGCAGCATATTGTGCCGTCTGGTAAAATAAGTGTGCGTTATCCAGGCAGGACGCCTTTCTCTCTCCGAAGGCGTAGGCGGATTGATCTGTTTGCTCCTTGGGTGCATTTAACCCCTGCCGTCTCTGGAACATGGAAAAAGCGTGTGCCATCTGTTAGTGGTGGGTAATAGTCAGTCTGGGGATCATTTCACACATTTTAGCTATATTTAAGAGTAAGCAAGAACACAGATGTACTTGTTTGAAGCTGAACTCCAGGTAGATATAAAAGATGCATGTTAATGCAGCTCTGTAATCTTTAATACATCAATAAATGCTTTTTTTAATGCAAGTATCTGAATATGACTTGATATCAGCCTTTTGCAGTCGACTGTAGGTATGGTACAGTATATCAATCATTTTGATGTTAAAAGACAACAGAGTGATAGAAAGAAAAACGCATCAGTCTGCTGCTTCTCCTTTCACTATTCAGTCATAGGGCCTGATTTATTAAAGTTTTCCAAGGCTGAGGGAATACACTTTCATCAGTGAAGCTAGGTGATCTAGCAAACCTGGAATGGATTACTTCAAAATCATTTGCTATTTGTTAGCACATTTTTTTCAACCCTGCAGCAGATCCTTTTCAGGTTTGCTGGATCACCCAGCTTCACTGATGAAAGTTTATCCTCTCCACCCTTGGAGAGCTTTATTAATTCAGGCCCAAAGAGTATGGATGGGAAGGAAACCTGTAAGTGAAACTGAAGTATAGAAAGGTCTGCTCCACTTCTGAACAGGACTGTGCTGTGTGGCCAAGCTGTGTAAATCTCACAACTGCATAGTAAGAGATACAAATCTTCCGGCAGGTAAAACAGCTATCCTGTATGCTGTGCATGCTTGCAGATTATGGCAGAAGCTCACCACCCATCAAAAACTTTTGTTCAGCTTTTAGGGAAGGACTCTTCTAGGCACTATTTGCATTGGAACGAAGGGCACCTAATATCTGGACTCTGCAGTAATGACTTAACCCATAATCCTAGTTTCCAAAATTTTAAAGCTCCACCATAAAAAACAAAAAACAAAACAAAACTCATCTGTTGATGGTACCATCTCTCCAATAGTAAAGATAAAATAAAAAGAATCATGTAGCCATTGTAGCTAAGCATGTATTCCTTCTTCCCTCTTCAACCTTGCCTTCTTATTTGTCTTGGATAGTCAGAAATACTCTTTGACTTTCTTTCTGGCCACCTTGGATTGCATGTTCCCCCCAAGATATATAACCCAGCAAATCCTGCTGCATTTCTATTAAGTCCCTCAAAGTGTTCCCATCACGTGTGCAGACTTGGGAGTATAGGCATCAATGGATTCCCCAGGAGGCAGAAACATCTTCCTACTTTAAAATACCAGTTTTAGGTAGTCTGACCCTCTAAAATAAGCCAAACTTGAGGAAAAAAATTGGAAGATCAGCCCATCAGCACCCATAACCCCTGTGTAAATTATACAGAGGTTATGGGTGCTGATGGGTTGATCTTCAAACTTATCCTTCAAGTCTAGATTATTTTAGAGGGTATTAGTCTACCCAAAGCAATAGTGTCCCTTGTCTGTGTGCTAAAGGGAAACTCCTTTGGCTTTGCATGATGTGTGCTAAAATATCAAGATAGTTGATGGGTACATTGGGCCTAATTTAATAAAGCTTTCCAAGACTGGAGAAGATAGACCATCATGAGAAAACCTTGGTGATCCATCACACCTGGTAAAGTTATTCGTTAAAAATTGTTTGCTTTTAATTGGTAAGTGTTTTTAATTCTGGACCAGGTTTACTGGATCACCCAGGTTCTCCCATGATAGTCTATCTTCGCCAGTCTTGGAGAGCTTTAATAAACAAGACCCATTGGCACATAATAGACAACCTTGAAATTGCCTATCTGCATATTTAGTATAATCTTGTATGATATTTCTGTCTGCAAGCGCTCAATAACCAGTATAATTTTCCATTGCAACAAAGCTACAAAGACTGCGAGCACTGAGGTAAGAGGTACAGCACTGATGGGGAGATAGTTAGCGAGAGCCATTGGGTGCTTCCTTGTAGGCTAAACCCTAGGTTTTCATCATACTAATTAGTAGGCTAATTTTTCTTCACCTAAGATCATCATTTGAGGTGAAAATGTGACATTAGATGAGCTGATGCATGCCATTATTTAGCAATTCACTGTGCCAGATACAGACTAACAACCGCTACTGTTTACTATGGGCATGAAGCAGCAGAACTTCTCCCACATGTCCTCTCTCTATAGTACACAACAGCGCTGTACAGCGTCAGTGATTATCAGTGATCACTTACATTGACAGTAGGAACAAACAAGCTCTGTACTATTTTTTTTGAGCATCTGTATTAGACAAAACTTTCCCCAAAATATTATTTTACTTTCGGCTGAGCAGCCGTTACAGATTACCTATATTCCTTCGCAACTTCCTCACATTTTGAAATCCCTGCTCTCATTCTAGTTTGCTGCTGGAGATAATGATTATTAATATTTATTGTTCTTAACTATTATTAATATCACGCAGGCATATTTTGCAGTGCATCACAAAGTCCATAGTCTTCTCACTAGCTGTCCCTCAAAGGAGCTCACAATCTAATGTCCCACCATAGTCATATGTAATTAACAGTCTAAGGTCATTTTTTTGGGTGGGGGGGCACACTAACCTAACTGCATGTTTTTGGAATGTGGGAGGAAACCCACACAAACATGGGGAGAACCTGCAAACTCCATGCAGATAGTGTCCTGGCTGAGACCCGAACCTGGGACCTAGCGCTGCAAAGGCCAGAGTGCTAACCACTGAGCCACCATGCTGCCCGCAGTGAAGCTGGAGGTTTGTTACAAAAGCTAGGCATTGGTGTTTTGCAAGTTGGGAGGGAGTTTTAAAAGATATAATAACCCAAGGTTAACTCCTGCTCCTCAAATGAATTCCTAGTCAGCTGTTTTAAAAAATAATGCTGTAGGATAAGGTAGCCAGTTCAGCAGTGCTGGCTTTTCCATTTCTCCATGTCATTTCCCTGTGATTTTTTTGGCCTCCTGAACGTTATTGGAACTCATTTGCATCAACTAGTTTATGCAAAGGATGTCAGTTATTTTTAGTGTCTATTCAACATGTGTCTGTTTTAGCAGAGATGTGGTCACACCGGGGTATCATTTATATGTCACATGTGAGCATTCTTGTAAGGTTGCCACAGCAGTGAATGTCAGTGTGATCTTCATTAACACCCACTGTCTGAGCTTGTTCCCGAATCACAGATTCCTTCTGCATTATCTAATGAAGCTTACACTACTGGGACATCACCACTTTCAAAACAAGACAGCTTTGCTTACATATGCTACGTATATCGGCGTCTGTTGAGAACACTGAAGACATCTGTGACTCTCTCTGCCTTCTATTGGACCACAGAGCTCAGCAATATTCATTGGTGCAATAATGGAATTTCAATTTTAAACATAAAATTATTGGCAGTCCTGTAAACGTAAATTATCATCCATTAAAGGGTTTCTGATAGGTTGTTAGGTAATGAAAAATATCTATAACAAGGACAGACGCAACAATAAATATTAGACAGATGTTTACCCTACTCACCTTCAGTTTTTTACAAAACTGACAAAACTATGTTGCCTGAAGTTCTGCTTTTCCATTGTAATGCTTCATACCTTCCAATTACATACAATGCCTTAGTCCTCTTTATTGCACACAGTGCAGTCTATTACACAAAGTGCCTCATTTCACTTTGCTACACACAGTGCTTCATCACACACTGCTATACACAGTGCCCTATACCTCTGTGTTATACACAGTGC
>NC_092864.1:13835495-13847605 GCF_032062135.1 Pyxicephalus adspersus
TATACACAGTGCCCTATCCATCTTTGCTATACACAGTGCTCCATCCCACTTCATTACATATAGTGCATCATCCTTCTCTGGTATACACAGTGCCCTATACCTCTTTTTTATACACAGTGCCTCATCCCACTTCATTACACATCATCCTTCTCTGGTATACACAGTGCCCTATACCTCTTTGTTATGCACAGTGCCTCATCCCACTTCATTACACATAGTGCATCATCCTTCTCTGTTATACACAGTGCCCTATACCTCTTTGTTATACACAGTGCCTCATCCCACTTCATTACACATAGTGCATCATCCTTCTCTGTTATACACAGTGCCCTATACCTCTTTGTTATACACAGTGCTTCATCCCACTTCATTACACATCATCCTTCTCTGTTATACCCAGTGCCTTATCCCTCTTTGTTAAACACAGTGTCCCTTTTTTGCAAACAGTGCATTATCCCTCTGTACAGCACAAAGTGCATAAGTGCACGCTGTTACACACTGAGCATCATCTCTATTACACAAAGTGCCTCATCCCTCTGTGTTACACATATTGACCCTTACTGTTATACACAGTGCCTCATTCCACTTCATTACACACGGTGCATCATACTTCTTTGTTATATGTACACAGTGGGTCTGATATATTAAAGCTCTCCAAGGCTGGAGAGGATACATTTTCATCAGTGAATCTGGGTGATCCATCAAACCTAGAACGGATCTGGTCCTGGATTGAAAACATTTGCTAACAGATAGCAAATGACTTTTAAGCAATCTATTCCAGGTTTGCTAACTAATCCAGGTGATGGTAATGTGTCTTCTCCAGCCTTGGAGAGCTTTAATATATCAGACCCAGTACCTCTTCCTACTTTATTGCAAACAGTACATTGTCCCTCCATACCACACAAAGTGCATGGTTCCTCTCTGTTACACACAGTGCCTCATCCCTTGTGCATAATGCTGGTGCATTAGCTCTCACTGATACACAGTGCTCCATGCTTTTTTGTTTTACACAGTGCATCAACCTGATTTGTTTTACACATAGTGCCTCATCCCACTTTGTTACACAAAGTTCCTTCTTCCTCTCTGTTAGACAAAGTGCATCATGCCACTCTATTATACAGAGCATATCATTGTGGTGCACCATTCTTCTTCACAGCAAGTAGTGCCTTATGCTTTACTTTTTAATACAGGCAGTGTCTCATACTCCTGTTCTATATTATGCCTTATGCCATTTTATGTTTATTTCAACAGGAGTTGTTGTCTATAGCATTCACTTGATTATTGTTTTATTTTGGGGGCAAGTACAATCTAATTCATTACTTTTTAGAAACAGCTCCAAGTTTATTCTCATTTTGTTTTCTCCAGTTTTCTTGCATTGGTCCTGTACAGTGACATAGTCCACAATTTGCTTGGAACCAAATAAATTTCTTTCATTCCTGTTTTATGTAGCTGCTTATTTTTCTATAGATACATTTGATCCTATCTGATTGATTGCATTTAGGGTTTCTGTACAGTTATAACAGATTGTACAATCTGAATGTGTGCTATGATCTGTAGGCGGATTGGTATGCAGATCTTTTAATCATTAAGGGGTTGGTAATGGAAAGGGATACAAACATGATTTCACTTATGTGGTAATAATCCGTGACTTTCCCACTCCTGAAATTTGGAAATGTGTTGCAGTTTTTTTTAGGCTTACTTTACTATAGCACCCAACATGCCTGTCACATAATATTTCAGTAACCCCTACAAATCAAATTTGGTTTAACGCTCTTTCAGACTTATTCTAAAAGTAATGCAAATGGCTATGGGACTCGGTGGAGGATTTTTACCCATAGAAACCGATATTTTTTCATCAGTTTTCTGGTTGATGTAATTTACTGCACTTTATATATCACCGTTGCACTTGCATTCTTCTCTGAGGCTTTGCATTACCATATTGCTTCCTTTCATTTCTATTTAATAAAAAGTAGTATATCCAGCATGGCAAATGACTTTGTACGTTGCTGCATGGTGAACTTTTTACATGTGAAAACAGATTTTAATCAGAATTATAAAGCTGTGGTCGCCCACCTTTAGGACCTCATGGACCACTAAATCCACAGAATCTGGACCACGCATGCGGGGGGAGTCGTGTGTCATTCAAATGTAAAGAAACTTCCCCCAGAGTGATGTCATGATGCCAGAACCCGCCAACTCTCCCATCCCAGGCTCAGACCTGCTTGCTACTGCCCCCCCAGAATGTTTAACAAGGAGGTCTGTGCCTGCGATGGGAGAGTGGGCGAGTTGTGTCCATACATGGGACAGAGCTGCTGACCACCAAAATTTTCTTGCCGACCACCGGTTGACGACCGCTGTTATAAAGAACTAGCCAGAGATGGCCTTTAGTAACAATCTAAATCTTCACTCTTAGTGCTTGAGTAGATGGGTGTAGTTGAATGCATTCAAGTGCAGTGATGCTCAATCTTAAAATTCTATATTTGCCCTTTTTTTGCAGCAATTCTAATCCATAAGGCCAGCTGCATCCATAGATTTAAAGCAGGTCAAGTGTACCTCTCATGTTTTCTTCAATGTACTAATTAGGTAAATGTAGGTCTTTCTGAACTGTACCTAACACATGGGTCACACACCAGTCTTCATAAGCTCCTAAAACAGAATTTTAGCATAACAAATGCAAGCAGGGAGATTTTTAATTGCAGAAGATTTATACTATGTCTTTCATCCCATGAAACCTTCTTACCCCCCCTATTTAAATGTTTTTGGAGAATGTACCCTGAGCCACGCATGCTTAGCCTGGAGTATGTCTCCCTCCTATGAATTATTTTCAATGCACATGTGCAGGTCTTGTCATCCCAGTCGAGTTTATCAAGATGACTAAAGATTCCAAACCTAAAAGAAGACCAGCGTAAATGTCAGAGAGGTAGCTCTTGGATGTCACATCATTGGAGCATTGGTAAGTTGAGTTCTCCTTTAAGTTGCAATAGGAGTGTAGTATTACCTCTCAGTCACATATATAAGCAAGGTGTATGTCACACTCTAGTGGAATAAGTAGGTATCTGTGTCCAGCTCAGATGTCAAATTACTACAATGCACTTAGTTTGTGAAATACTAATACTTTTACTACTAGTAGGGTCGCAACCTGGCCTGCATTTTATTGGCTCGGCCATGATCTTGTTACCAATGTTTTTAATTAGAAAAGGATCAAAAGGCCAGTGTATTTTCACAGAAAATTTGCCAACCTTGGCCATGGGATATGATGTGTAACTTCTGTAACCCCTACACTATACAAAGTCTCATCATTTTGATATGGAACTATCTAAAACCCTTTTCATTGCCAGGCATTAGTGTTACTAATGTTTTTCCATGGCCTTCTAGATATGAAAAGGACACATTTCCAAACCACAGAAGATACTAATCCTCAGGCCTTATCAGACTTACCAGGCACAATATTGGCTGTATCTTACTAGGGATCCATACTTCTTTCAAGTTAGAAGAAGCTAGCACAGTTTGCTTTGAAATGGTGTTTTTTCCTGAACACCCGGGTCATTCACTTCCCAGTCACTCCTGTAGGTCAATACAAATAGACAGAATTAGCATCTAAACATCTGCAAATGTATTTTAAGTAAATTCAGTTTAAGGAAAATCCTCTGGGTTTTAGTTTTAATTACATAAATGAACATAAAATATGCATAATGCAGAGTCTATTTTAAACGCTGTACAATGGAAACCATTTAGTTATTAAAAATACCAATTGAAATGTTTTTCTTTCTTTTAACAGATAATGTAGTACAACTCAGACAGCTAAATGTACATTTCAAGCAAAATCCAGAGTGAAAGTTCTGTCTATACAAATAACTATATGTGCAGGGCTTTTGTTTTTTATTTTGATTTTGTATGGTCAGCTCGCAGTTAAAATCGTTTGGGTTTAGAAACATCTTATCCCTAGATTGCAATCCAGTAATTCCTAACCCCATCTGTTAGAGTCTTCTTGCAACCAATTTGTTTATATTTCTAAGTCTAAGTTTTGATGGTTTACCTGCACTGCGGACTACCAAACACATAAGTATAGGGGTATAGATCCTGGAAAGGAAGGGTACAGAGCACAATCTGACTGAAAGAAGTCTGAAACTCTATCCATAGCTTTTCTGAAAGTCTGCTTAGTCTTGCAATAGAAAATACATAAAGAATTCTAATAAATGTGAACTTCCACTTTAGTATGATGACAATAATTTTTAGATTTATTCAGCAAAATACTTGTTGCTTGAAAATTCCTTTTATGTGGACCCTTAACTAAATTGGAAGATGGGGTTGCAATCTCTGTGTCCCCTCTACAAATAACTCTCGGTAACGAAAAGAAAAAACAAAACAAAAGTAATGTTGGAGCCAATAACCACAGCACACAGTGACGTCCATTCTATCTAACACAACCGGAAGTGTGCCAGATGCCGTAGATCCTTCTTTAGCAATAGCTCTTAAACAAAGCAAAGATTATTGGTGGAGTTTGCAGGACCAGTGGGTATTGACTGTCTTCTTTTGCAAGTATAATTTTTTGAAAAATTCATGTAAGCTTAGCTCTACCCACTTTAACATCATTGGGTTGACTTTATAAACCTTCTATCATGCCCATGTTTATGATCACATCACATTTTCTATTTTTTAATCTTTTACCCTGCACAGTAGAAGGGTCTCTCTTCAGGTGCCCTTAGCACTGGCTAGTGCTTGGACGCATCTTATTTACCGTGTTGCATTGGCGGTCCTCCCAGCATATAAGAGACTGCAACATTGGGTGATATTGCTAAGAGGTCACTTGTTAAGGTAGACACATTTATAATAGAGACTGATATGGTGGTCTACCTTGCACCAGATGGATCAATAAAAGTGTACAGCAGTGCAGCTAAGAAATTTAGGGTCCAGTTTCCTTGGTTTGCTATGCATTCAGCAAACATTCTTAAGTCACTAATACTAATACTAATCACAAATAAGTCACAAATACTAATACACAAACTTGAACAAGTACAAGCTCCTGTAGGATTCCATTGCTAAGGTATGCACCAAGAAGCATCATTTTTTACAACTAATTTTAAGGTATATTACAAGACAAGCTGCATGGAGCTGGTTAATAGTGTACATAGTAGGCTGTGTTTCCATTATCTAGTGGTTATCAGGGTCTGTACTACTTTTAATATCCACCATTCAATAAAAATGCTGCTTGTGTATGGAAGCAATGGTCTATAAGCAGAAGTCTTGGCCCCCTATGAGTCGAATTTAAAGCTCTCTAATCAGCAAAACTCCCTCTCAGATGTAGCAGGGAATATGGTGGTTCTGCAGACACACTACTGTTTCCACACTGCACTGCTTTTATAAACAAAGGTCCTTCTCTACAGTATTCTAGCAGGGCACAGGATTTTCTACTCTACGGGCTGCCGCTGCTTTCTAAAGATTCAATATCTTGTATAAACAAAACCAATATTATTTTCTGTGGTGGGAAATTAATGGGCAAATTAAGCGTTTTTTGTCACCAGAACAGGATTAGAAGCCACAGACTGGAACAGAAGAAGAAATTGGGGCACTTGTGTTGATGCAGGAAGATCTACTCTATAGGAATGAGGGTAAAATGTTTTAGTTTTAGATAGACCTTCTGGATTTATCCTCCTAGCTTCTTTCAAAAGATGAGATATGCATGTATACCAGTTCATTTTTCATTCATGACTGTGCCTCCTAAGTTAAAAGGGATAGTTTCTGGGAAGCTCTACCTTGCTTTTGTCTGGAAGGATTGTACAAACTGGCTTTGCATGCTTTTCAGTGGAACGATTCCTTTATCCAGCACAAGGTAATGGGATAGAGATCAATATATCATTTTGCCAGTTCAGTCAGTTTACAGAATACAGCATGACCTCACGAATGTGACCTTGTGTGTTAATCTGCGTGAGCCTCTCCGGGAGTCTACAATTACAGGAGATTGTGATTCCCCTACACACACACACACACACACACACACACATATATATATATATATACATATACACCTCCAGCTGTAATGCACAGACTCTCAGGCTGCAGGATTCATCTACTAGTTATTATAGATATATTAAATCACAATGGTATAACAAGTATTCGCGGGAATACAAATGTCAGGGAAGAGATAAAGAATGACACAAAACACCCAGGTGATGCTTAACTAAAGTGAATGCTTATCTTGATTAGATGTGAAAAATTATGCAAAACAGTAATAGCTCCAACAGCAAGATCACACGACTTTACCCCAGGGAGTGCCTATTGTCATATCATTATCTGGGAAGAATCAGGTAGGGAGAAGCTGGCATTTCTTTACACTTATCCAGAAAATGTCAGCGTCAGCACTCAATTCTATGATAGCTGTAGTTAACAATTAACTAATTCATTATATAATCAATGAATTATTGATCTCAGATCAATGACCATTGCTAGCACATTGTGGCCAAACATCCTTGTTGTACTATACTATTAAAAACTTGCACTTATTAATATGATAATATAATTTGTATTTTACCAGCTGTGTTCCTTCCTGTCAGGCATCAACAGCCACAACTTTCTTCTTACCAGGTCACTCCAACCTGAACAAGTGTGGGTAGGAGGACACAAGATGGCAACAAACTGTTCACACGTGTACATCCACTATTCATGTATTTCATATTCCATGTTTTTGTATTTGATTTGCTAAATAAGAATAACTCTTAGGTAGCTCTCTAGTGGTAGCAACAAAAAGCCTCACCATTCCTGCCACAATATGGAATTACAATGGACGTCATATATACAAACGGGATGATCAAAGTTTAAGTTTATTCTGATTTTGCAGACATCTGAAAAAAGTGTGTGCACCCTATTGAATGTTTTTACCATTTTATTTGTGGCATACAGATAAAGGAAATATACTTCAAAGTGCAAGAAAATATTGCGTTTTTTAAATTTTACAAATATGTCAATAGATGTAATGGTCTATTGTTGGAGGGGTAAGTACACCCTTGGCCCCATTGGTCCTATTTTACAGAAATGACTTTTTGTACTGATTTTGCATAACCTCCCAGCACTCTTTCATGCAAAAAGTAAGTGCGTCTCTGACCCTTTAACCCCCTTGTTTTAGAATAAACTCTTTATAGGCATACTGTATACTTTCCTGCCAGTGTCTGATATTGAGGGTGACATTTTTTAACCTGAAGTATGTTTTTGGGTTTCCAAATTCCTCCACAACTGTAATATTTCCATCACCATGCTTCACATTTGGTATGAGGTTCATCTTGTGCTGTCTTCAGTTTGTGCCGAATATATCTATTGCAATGGTGGACAATGTAGCATGATCTCCTAGAAGGCTAAGTCAATATCCATATCCATGGTGCCCAACTTGTGGCCTGGGTGCCTTTGGCACTCACTGCATTGCTCCTAATGGCTTTGCAGACAAAAATATGCATGTTGTAAAGTAAGTAATATTCAATTCTTTAAACCAATCATTCTCAATCAAGGTTCCATGAAACCCTAGGTTTCCTCCAGTGGTTGCTAAAGGTTCCTTCAACTGTGGATGACTGGCCTCCTATTTCCTGGTTCCTGGTCCTTGCATAGTTCTTGAGCTAACGCTACTGTTCAAAGCCAGCAGCGTGACACCAGGGATCATTTATCTGTCTGTGGGGTGGCATTTAGACCACTACTGTAAAGGGAACACTCAGCTTAATATTAATCTAAGGGGCATATATCCCAATAAATTGGTTTAGCTGGGATTTCCCAAGACCTGGAAATAACTTAAAGGGTTCCTCTAGCGTAAAAAAAGATGAGAAAGGCTGCTTTATACCAACTACTACTGAAAAAGATCAAATGTGGCGTAAGAAATTATTAAAGGGTCCGTAGGGAGCACAGATTTGTAAGCATTGATTTGTAAGGGGCCTATAACATAGCAGTCTCATGTAATATGTCCCCAATATGTGGTGGTTTCTTGAAGCCCGTCACCAGTCTCCAACAACTTCAATACAATGTCCACAGACTCTGTCTGTCTCTAGGTTGTATGTCTTTCATAATCCTGTACAGCATTCAGTAGTATTACATTCACTGAATTATATGTGCAGTGATGTGGTGATATCAGGGGCTGCACTATATTATATAGCAGGGGTGTCACACTCAAATACACAGTGGGCCAAAATGAAAAATTTGGAAAAAGTCACTGGCCAACCATGATATTGAAAAAATATCTACAATTGAGGAAGTTTGCTAATGAAAGTCAACAGAAGAGTCACTGATTGAGGCACCAGCAGAGCATTCTGAGATTTGTAGTATTAGCGGTGCATGCACTGTCCAGCTCTAGTAGACATTTGGTATTTTCTCACGGGCCAAATACAATTACAGTGCGGGCTAGATTTGTTTGACACCCTTGCTATACAGTATCGAATAAGTTGACCACCACTGGTCTGTATGTTCTATGGCAAACTGTACTCTTACTGTAATGTTTAGTTTTGTATGGCAAAGATATCTTTCAAATTTGCAGAACTATGACATACGAAGAAAGAGTAGCAAATCTGGGACCTCATTTATTAAAGCTCTTCAAGACTGGAGAGGATTGACTAATATAGGAGAACCTGGGTAATCCAGTAAACCTAGAATGGACCTGGTCCAGGACTGAAAACATTTGCCAACTAATAGCAAATAATTTTTAAGAAATCCATTCAGGTTTGCTGGATCGTCCAGGATCTCCCATAATAGTCCATCTTGTCCAGTCTTGGAGAGCTTTAATAAATCAGGCCAAAAGTGTATCGAGAACTATTTGTGAGCATTAACATCCACTCATGGTATCTTACATTTCCAGTGCGTTATGGGGATAAAAAGATTCAATCTGATTTGCTGCCATGGCTACAACTACATTTTTCACTTGGAAATTGCCACTCACAAAAAGAGCCCTCAAGTCAAACATGGAAGTATCCATTGATAATGGCAAATTTTGAATAATTTGCATGTGAGTTATGATTTAAAGTATTAATACGGTGCCATGTGAGTCTAACACTCAGTGATTCAGCGACATAGATACCCAGCCAGATTGTGTCTGCCGTATCTTAGATCTGGGACGTTGTCCAGGTTTCGTTTTACGCTGGTGTAATCTCTCCAGAGGAGCTGACTTAGAAGTAGAATTGAGGTCAGGCAGGAGAGCTTGTTATTTTTAGGTAACAAGTTGTTTTTTTCAGTTTTCACATTATATTCTCCTTCCCTGAAACAAGACTTATGTTCTGGCATCTCATTTCTCTGGGGAGGGTTTGCTGAGGTCTTCTGATAACAATGGTGGCTGTCATTGTGAGCAACCTCTATTAACATCCATTGAACAGCAGTGCAGAGTTTAGTGGTATAACTAAGAATTCTTTGAGTACGTTTCAATAGAGTTAAAGCAATAACTGCAGAGTAGAATAAAGAAATGTATGTGCTGCCTAACAGAACCAATTAGAGTCAATTTATCATTTTTTGCAGGTTAGAATGGGGTTCAAGAGTTTTTCATGATAGATTCCAAGTGTCAATGTTCCATAGGTGTATAAGCACCCTAGTTTCCTTTATTTTCTCCTGCTCATATATATTCCAACTATATCCAGGTATATTACAGAGTCAATCGTCCATTTTTGGCCTAGTACACAGGGTCTATTTTTCAGTTTGAATGCAATGAAATGGTGAGATCCTATGTGAACCTGAAGCTTATTCAACCCCTAACCAGATGTAAACGACCAATTTGTGGGTTTTTGATCAGGTGCAGACAGATCAGGCATAAACAAAATCAAATGAAAGCACTAATGCCCCATAATGTGTATGAGTGGTCGAATAAATACGATTGGGAACTCCCGTCTGTGTTGTGGTTCACCCCATCCCCACTTCCTGCTTGGAAGGGCAGAATATGGAACGAGTGTATGCCATGTTGTGAGACCTTTCATTCATTGATTACCAATTGCAAAATCAATAGCAACGAAATGCCAGGAACTTGGTAAAGGGAACAATTAACCAATCAAAGTTCTGATCTTCCTTTCCAAAATAGATCAACACCTACCTCTTTGGACAATGGGCAAGAACTGGATCCAGGACGGGTGCAGCATTTTCTCCTGAACATTAAGAATTTAACCACTCTGTAGGGCCAATGCATAGCATGCTGTGTAACATGCATTGGTGTGCTATAGAACCATTCACTCACCCTAACATTCTATTTTAATGTGCTTTATAGATATGTACTTTGTAGTGCCAGCTTCAGGAACCTAATGGAACGCAACGCTTTTGTTGCTCAATGACATGACCAGCTTTCCTCCAGTCACATAGCTCCTTCTACAAGAGAGCTATGTGGATAAATAAGAACAGGCTACATGGCTAAAAAGCCACACAACAAAAGTATCTAGTAGGGCAATAGACTTTTTTTTAATAGAGATTTTTATCTGCTTTAACCCAGTAACACTTACAGGTCTTATCTCTCCTCCAACTGGTGACTTGGTCAGTAAATGGAGAAGCGGCAGACCAATAAGTTCCTCTCTCTGTAATTTTCTTATCCTACTCACATCATATTGCTCTGATTGGTCCTTGTGCTACTTCTGCCGCCACTTTTCTAAACTGTAGAAGAAGTACAAGTGGTTCATACAAAAAAACGTATATTAATAGATATTAAATATTACAAATCTGCATTAAATGTGTCTTTCATAAGTGGCTATGTTTTAAAATGACCAAAACATAACAAAAATTAAAAAATCAGAAAATGTAAATTTTAGCTTTGGTTTGTTATAAGTAAGTAGGTCAATATCAGGAAAAAAAGACTCACCACCTTTGTCTGTTCCTGAGCTTTGCTTTTATCTAGTGTGATCTATTGTAGGAGGATATATACAGATCAATCCTTTATAAAAGTGTCAGGCAGCTCCTTATTCTTTCTTACAAGAGACAGGTGTTAATTGGTTGTCTATAGTAAATTCAGCAGCTCATTGTGTAACCCCTCTGTTCTATTTAAATGATCCTTCGGTGGGCCACCTGTGCCCTTGGCGTGGACCTTAGCCTTGCAAGGCTTTGGTAGGTGCAAGAATACAGTGAAGAGCAGAAGATGGGTTAATAAGCCTCGTCTTCTATGACTGTGTAAACTCCTTATCTTCACTTCCCACCGTTTATTGCAATGACTTAGCTGCGTTCCTGTGGGCATACTTTGTGATTGAGGTTTCACAGCCAGCTCATTAACAGCTGCATCCCATGGGTTTTCAGCAAGAGGGAAGGAGGGGCAGGACACAGGGGAGAAAAAGAAGACATCACATTAGTTTTCAGGACTCAAGCTTTAGTACCATGGACAGCGGCAACTGATCCAGCAGGAATGATGGAATAGGCAAAACAATCCTGAGGAACCTTTTTGACTCTGAGCGGATACTGGGTATACTGGTCAATATTCCAATGACAAACTGACCCATTAGAACGGAAGCATGGGAAAACACCAAGGATTTTCCAGACACTTTCGGTAGGTCAAACTCAATCATTAGTACTGATTTATTTAATCAATTCTAAAACTGAAGGCCACTGACTCATAGATTGGATTTGTATTTTTTTTTATAGTCACATTGTGATTGTGTGTTTATGTTCTGTAAATATCTAATCTATGTATGCTTTGCAAACTATACTATCTTCCTTCTTTACTTTTGCAGAGCCATGTCTTCCAATTCTGCACAGTGATTATGTTTTACTGCTCATGTTATCTATTTGAGTGTGTGAGTCATCTAAGAATGAATGAATTTAAAGTAATGTCTATGGGCTTAATATGTAATTTTATCGCTGACAGCTCTCAGCAAGGATGCATACCACTGCAGGGAGATGTGTCTGTACATAAAATAAATTCATGAAAAATGTGTCTCTAATGTCCATAGTCACATTTTTTTTCCAACGTATACTAGAAACATCTCAAATTGGAATTTGAAACATGAATCTCAGATATTAATGCTTGCATTGGGCAATGCAGACATCTCCCTTTCTTTCCTTTTTCTTCTTTTAGAAAAGAAACTTAAAGAAAAAGATAATTCATGGTGGGACTTGTGGTTCGTCAAGAAGATATATATATATATATATATATATATATATATATATATATATATATATATATATATATA
>NC_092864.1:13847659-13877073 GCF_032062135.1 Pyxicephalus adspersus
TATATATA
This sequence comes from Pyxicephalus adspersus, assembly GCF_032062135.1. NCBI lineage: Eukaryota > Metazoa > Chordata > Amphibia > Anura > Pyxicephalidae > Pyxicephalus > Pyxicephalus adspersus. The sequence continues at coordinate 13,847,668 of NC_092864.1, forward strand.
TATATATATATATATATATATAGATTTTTTTATATATATATGGTTGTCCAGCCATCCCGTTTAGGACTGGTTTCCCATCCAAGGCTTTGGGTTCATGCCTAAACTTTAGTTGAGTAGATGAAAGAGTTTACTACTGATTTTCCCGTTACTTTCATGCAGTCGTGACAGCCGTTTCATGGGCTGAACCCATATCGAGTTAACAAGGAACTAGTGACCTAACTGTGGCATAACGCACTCTATGCTTTTCGATATTGTTCCTTTTTCCATACTCTTCGCATGGTGGGCCACAGGATGACATTTAACAGCAAACTTGGTTAACCCCCACTGAGATTTGAGCGGTAGGCCTGGTCACCAATATTGTATCTGTGAACAAAACCTGAGGCCTTGCTCCAAAGTAGAGTTTAGGATGTTTGGGCATTTTATTTGCTCTCCCTTCCAGTTGGGTATGTAACCAACACATCTGCTTTCTGTTATATTTATATCTGGTGTTGGAATATCTCAACATCCTACAGACTTAGACTGAGCATAGAGTACAGGACATCCGGCTTATTCAACTGCAAACAAGTGTCAGAATTTACTTTTTACAGGCAGGGTAAACAGTAGGGATCATTCACAGCTACTGCATAGTACATAACACCCCAGCACTCAGAGCTGATGGCCTAATTAAAAATGTCCTAATATTATAAAGGTCCTAGTGGAATACATGTGTATGTATATATGGAAAGTATCTTGGCACACTATTGCACCTTCACAAAATCTTTTACTGTTGGTAGAGCAAGTTCTAAATGGTGGTTCTCCTGTTATCCATGAAAGAACAGAGATACAGGTCAGGTGAAGACATTGGCTTTCTTTACTATAACCCCATGTAACTATAACAGGCAGCAGAAAGCTAATGATAGCAAATGTTTAGCAAATGGTAGCATGATGTTGGCCCAAAAAACTCACTTGTATTTAGTTTAGATTAACCTTTTACTATGGCAGGAATGAGGTCGTTGGCTATTTTGGCAACCCATTACAACCGTTCAAATTTCATCCCTAGCTGACCTAACTTTGTTAGAGCATAGGTTGATTAATTACTGTGGGTTACTGTATTTATCCCCATTGCCGTCACCCTATATCAAGCCATGATTAAGGTTAGCCCAATTGGTCGATATAGGTTATGTACTTTGCATGTGATTGTAGCTGCGTCCACTGCTGTACTAAAAAAAACACTAATACATAGTTGCAAGGTATGTTTTGTACATATGTAATGCTAGGCCTGATTTATTAAAGCTCTCCAAGACTGGAGAAGATAGACTATCATGGGAGAACCTAGGTGATCCAATAAGCCTACTGCTATTAGTTGCAATTTTTTCAGTCTTTGACCAGATCCATTACAGGTTTGCTGGATCAGTCAGGTTCTCACATGATAGTCTATCTTCTCCAGTCTTGGAGAACTGTAATAAACCAAGCCCTATGTGACTGTGTACCAAGGACCTGCTTTGACAGGCTTTATTATTATTATCCAGTATTTACATGGGCTTTATGGGTTGTTTGGTTTAAAGCTAGTGTAGATAATGTCAGTTTGATATCAATACAAAATTCAATGATATTTCACCTTCAGATGACCTCCTTCTGACCTGCATGTGTTCTGTTTTAATCAGGTTTTGCATTTCTATAGACATGAGAACTCAATTCTCGCTTGAAACAAAGCTCTGCTGACACAGGCCCTTAATGTTTAATAAGGGTTTCTTGATTGGTATAAGATGCAGCTCCTTCTCTGTTGCTCCACGTGATTGGGATTTAACCCCGGCAGAATGAGAGATTATTATCATTGTAAGCAGCAAATGATTAAAAGTGTATAAATCTGTTTCCTGTTTTGTTTAGTAAAGGCGATTTTAAAGGCTACGAAAAAAAAAAACAACATGTCAAAAGCAAATCACTAGACACTTTGAGCTTTGTACTTTGTCTGAACCCTGAGAGATGAATTTCCATCCTTTGATCTGAAAATACCAAGGTGGCAGACACAGGCAGCTGCAGACAGAGCCCGGGCTGACGGATGGCGTGCGCATGCTGGCAAGCTGACTTTTATCTTGCTGCTGGGATAATTATACGATGAGCCTAGCTCTGCCAAATCTTCTGAGAATTTCTTCGGCTCCCTGTGGAAATGTCAGAACCGTTGGGAGGAGAGGAGAAAGGAAGGAATGAAGGAAAAATTAAATGTTTGGGAGAGAAAGGGTGTACGCGACACGGCGGATGAAAACAATTGTCACGCTGTGGCACCATGAAATAACATGTGAGAGTTTGGTGCTTGTTTTATAAAAAATGTCTGGTAGCATCAGCTGCTCTTCCTTGTTCTGGACTGATGACCTGATATTGCAATTCAGGTCTGGGCAATGTGTTAGTAGGGTAACAATGGAGGAGCTGAATTGGGAGACAGTTGTCACCTCATAACAGCCTATCGACCCTATAACAGCTTTTATCGACATGGGGGAACCCTTGGAATACCTTTCAGATCTTCCAGGAAACCCCTTCTATAATTATTCTATCCACAGCTCACAGTACATAAGTGGGGTAGTCACTGGGAAAAAATCCCTTTTACATTGCTGGCCATTGGGAAGAATGTCACCCTTACAGATAGCCAAAAAAAATCATTGGTGCCAGTGGTAACTGATCTAAGAGGTCCAAAGTATTCATTTCTCAAGAAACCCCTGGCAACCTCTGGAAGAACCCTATGGTTCCACAGAATCCTGGTTGAGAAAAACTGCCCTATGATATGAAGTGGCTTCATGGGGTATTATCATTGAGTTACGGCAGTTAGGTCTCTGATTTGGAATATTATCACTGGGTTATGGCAGTAGGCTCTCTTATTTGGAGCATTACCACTGGGTAATGGCAGTAGCTTCTGTTATTTGAAGTATTACCACTGGGATGGTGTGTTAGCAGGTTACAACCAATACCAGATCTTTATTTCCCATCGCTTTGTGTACTTAGTTTCAGTACTTAAAATTGGATCCATCCTAGACAACAACAAAATGATGAAGTAAACCATAAACATTTATGTCTACTCAGCCTAAAAATTGTGTAAAGTGTTATGGTTTCTCTTCTTCCATTATGTATACAGAAGATGTCCTCTGTCCAAAAGCCTGACCTCAAGCTGCAATATGATATGTTGCTTAACAGCCTTTTACCTATATAAAGCATGTGTAAAGTGGTGGTAAAGTCATTAAAAATTACTGATTCTATCTGTGTTATTTTCTTTGTAGGAACATTGACACCCTGATAGTGGATGTATATCCGGTCCTGGACACTCCAGCCAAGCAAATCATCTGGCAGTTTATCTTCCAGCTGCTCACCTATGAAGAGCAAGAGCATTGCCAACACAAAATTGCTCGCTTCCTGGGCTACAAGGCAGGTCAGAGAGGTCCATAATTGCCCCCTCATTCCACTGTGCTCATCAATGGCCAGCCTTAAAATCTGGGTTATATGACATCTCACTGTTCTGTTATGACTTGTTTAGCCCATGCCAGAACCAAGTTTGTATGTATGTGCCATAGTCAGCAGTTATTGGCATCGTTAAACCTTGCATATCAATCACAACATTAAAAACACAGCTGTAGAGAAGACCAGCTATTTTTACATGTGAACATTTGTCATTGGAATCTGATGTTTCAAGGATTTGAGTATAGTAGGGAAATCTACAACTGAGCTTGGACGATGCATGTGGCCATATTTATTGACCTGACATACAAGTGGTGAATGGTTACATCTTATATATTTATAAGTCCATCAACACACCCAAAATGTAAGCGTGAATTGCGTAGGAGGTTCTGTACCATTGCAGTCTCAATTCAGAATTAACAGAGCTATGGCTCTGAATCTGGCATGCACTGCCATAATTTTGTGCCCATTACCATAGCTTTATCTCCTATTCACCGTATATATTCATAAATAAATGTACTTTCCCTTTAAACACCAGAAAAAATCTCTTCACTTGACAAGTCATTCTGTACCCCCTCCCATTTCAATGGCAAATAGACGTCCATTGCAGAGATTACCTACATAAATCCTGTTTGTTGGGAAACCTTTGTCACATGACCTGATAGAACTTTCACAACTGTCTCTGATGAAATATAATCTATGCTTCTCTGTAGATCAGTGGCTTACATAAAATCATTAAGCTCTGGGTCTGTGTAGGGCAGGTCTTGCTCGCTGATTACTAATATCCATTATAGGGATGTTACTAAGCTCAATGAAATAAGCTTTTAAGTCCCTTATCTGCCAGCGTACAGTTATGAACAGCAGGATGTTATACCTCACAACATTCGCTTTCAAAATGGGGATTTGTGTCATATCTCTTTGGCCTAAATATATGGGTGACTTTTGGTTTGATCAAAATCTCTGACAATTAGTATTGGGAAGAAAGGTAAGGCTTTGTGAATGTTTTGATATAAAAAAAAATATTATAGGTTGTTCACTTAATAAATGAATTATCAAATGAAATGAAGCTTTGTTGACTTAACCATCTGATAATGTATTATTACACAGTATTTATAAAGCGCCAACATATTATGCAGCGCTTTACAAAGTCCATAGTCATGTCACTAGCTGTCCATAAAAGGAGCTCACAATCTAATGTCCCTACCATAGTCATATGTCTTTAATACAGTCTAAAGTCAATTTTAGTGGCAAGCCAATTAACCTAACTGCATGTTTTGAACCTGCATGAATGTGGGGGGAAACCGGAGTACCCGGAGGCAACCCACGCAAAGACGGGGAGAAACTGCAAACTCCATGCATGTCCTGGCTGAGATTCCAAACCGACACTGCCAAGGCCAGAGTGCTAACCACCCTAATGTACAAGCAAAAATCCTGTTTCCTGGTCATCAATGTATCCTCTACACATTGTGATGTGCGTGGCAATATGTTCTGCAATGCAGCATTTGTTTAACACACACTGCAGTGCTTTATTTTGTGCAAAAGATAGAATGACATGTACACAATACACACACAAATTCTAACAATCCTTTTTTTGTGAACTAAAGCCACATGCTATTAACCAAATTGCCTTGTTCTTGCATAGGAACTGCTTTGGGCAATGTACCCAACACTGCTGGTAAATAAGGACCTGTGATTCAGTGTTTTTTTTAAATACTTGTATGAATATCAGCCTAATGAACCTGTTAAAGCATGCTGATGTTTTAAAAACTTTATCTGTTCATAAACTTGTTTTTATATATGTGTAAGGCCCAAATGGCAGTGGAATGTATCTGGTTGAAAAGAATGGGTCTTTATTTATGGTATTAGCATGAGCAAATAGATTTGTCAGGATCTCTCACAATGGGTCTGATTTATTAAATCTCTCCAAGACTGGAGAATATAGACCATCAAAGAAAAACCTGGGCAATCCATGAAATCTGGAATAGATTTCTTAAAATTATTTGTTAGATGGCAAATATTTTCAGTCCTAGACCATCTTAGATCCATTCCAGGTTTGCTGGGCTACCCAGGTTCACCCATGATAGTCTATCTTCTCCAGATCTTTAATAAATTAGTTAGTTCTTCCTCAGAGGGTCACACCTGTATTGTATTCCTGACCGCTCTTGTATGAGATGTCACCAGCCTCTGGTATAACTAAAGAGCACAGAGGAATGAATTTCCGTCTGTTGTTTTAGTAGATCACATATGAGTTTTAACTGGTAATTCTGTGCAGCTGCCATGGATGCAGACAAAGTGGCACCACACCGAGGCTCAGTCCATGGACAGGCAACGTATCAGGGGAACATGAGAGCTGCAGAAGAAGCAAAACCAGGTAACTTTTTAATCATGCACTTATGGGCCTGCATACAAATTACTAATGAAAACGATAATGGCCATAGATGCTTTTTTGCTTCTAAAAGGTTGCTATATGATGGTAGTCACCGAGTTAAGGATATCCGACATACAGACGACTCCTAGATATGAAAGGGGTTTTGGTTGAGGTTGTGGGGGATCTTCAGAGCTGAGTTGATCTGTAGCATCTTGTAACTCTTTAATGACCAAGACAAACTCTGCAGTTGTTTCTTTTTGTATATCAAAGCACAGCTTGCTCCAGAAGTTAGTAAATGTCCAGGCTTTTTTTTTTGCTTAGTTTGTGATTAGCTCACAGTAAGCATTTTATACAGTAACTGACACCATGCTGCCTAATAATATGTTGAGGCAAACATCTGTCCTAATCTCATTTAATAAAATAATGTACCTGTTCCGACTTACATACAAATTCAAGAACAAACCGTCTCTACCTGGTATGTAACCTGGGGACTACCTGTATTGGTTGGGGAGTTCAATGATATGTCATTAAACAAATGAATGCTGGGAATGCCTCCCTTTGAAGAATCTTTCCTCTGTCTTTACATTTCTCAAGACATTTGATTTCTCACACTGCAATGACATCAGAAAGTGTTATTCTGTGGCACCTAGTCACTGGTAAACATTAGTTAGACAATTATGTTCAATCAAGGTAAAATCAGTCCTATGGATTCATTTACGAGTTCAGTAAAAAATGAATTAGTTAGCATGAGGTGTTAACCGTGAATGAGTTTCATAGACTTTTATATGGTCCTAAGATGGTTTGAGCCTAGAGAGGACAAGAGATTCAAATAAACAAAAGAAACTCCTTAATGACAAACAGGAGACAAAAAAAATTAAATAAGTAAATTAGGAAAGCACCCATTGATGGAATCTATATAAAGCATAATGTTTGATGTCTTAACAGAAATCTCCTGATGAAAGTTCTTTTTATTCATAAATGTATTTTTCCTCTTTTTACCTTGCTCAGTAGGTCAGTGTGACACAATGGAAGTTGCTCCTCGAGTGGTCCATGGAGAAAGACAAGCAGGAGATGGGACATCTCTACCAGAAACACCAAACCCAAAAATGGTACAGTTTATATGATTATGTTGTTAATATTTATTGTATATGTATTTTTTTGTGTGCAATTTATTGATGGCAGGCAATTTATACATTTTATAGAAAAGTAGCTTTGTGCTTTTTCTTCAAAAAAAGCAACCATTGGAACTTTGGTCATTAAAAATATACAAAGGACAAAGTTTTTAAGGCATCCATCAGCAATTTAGGGGTCCTAGGATGTGCTGATCTATAACCATTGATCTTCCTTAAAGTCAGAAGTAGCTGGAAAACTAAAATACTTATTACTGCATTTACATTCACTGGAAGGTAGGGCTAATATGAATTCAACAGAAAACATGAAAATAATTACTAATGCCCTTTGGTAACTGATGATATAACGAATGGATGCTGTTGCAAAAAGAAACCTGCAGCAACAATTAAGACATCAGACACATCTCGTATGCTGGTGTCCTGGCTCTAGCTATATGTAAGTAGTCTCCCAAATCTGCTTAATTAATTTGCTAGTTATTATTGAAAAGGCCTGCTTATCTTCTAAACTGTAATGATGTTCTGGTTTTATCTCTGTAAGGTTTTGAGTTGTTCTCCGGTCCTATTTCTGTCTAGATGTCAGCAGTTTATGCTGAGCTGGAAAATCGTTTTATCAACAGTTACCCAGGAAAAGTGAGCAGTATGAGGTCCCGTGCTTCATGTAACCTCTATCATACAACAGGTATGTGAATTCAAGTGCAAAATGCAATAACCCATTAGTTCATTTTTTATAATATGTATTTATATAGTGCCCACATGTTACGCAGCAGTCCATAATAATAACTGACCCACAAAATGAATGTCCCTAACATAATCTAAGGCTAAATTATGGAAAACCAATTAACCTACAAATATGCTTTTAATATGCTGGAGGGAATTCAGGCAGAACACACAAACTCCCTGTAGACATTGTGCTTGCCAAGATTCAAAGCCTAGCACTCTAGTTGCTACAAGGCAAGTGTGCTAGCCACCATGCCACCATGTTGCTCCTTTGCTCATGTACAGCAGTCCCCACAGTAATAGACATTTGCTATAGGCTGCATCAGTTGGCACACAATTGTTTGTGTTGTTATTTGTATTTCTTATGTTGCCTTGTGTTTCTTACTAGGGGAGAGAAAGTTAATGCAGGGACACCCATGGCAAAATTCTGCACCTCCATCTGACCCCTGTCCTCCTCGGCCTCCCAGCGCCCCTTCACCCAGCAGCTCAGAATCTAACCCCTACGTCAGTCTGGACGGAAGCCTTCCCCCTTCCCCAACTCACAGGAAAATGTTTACCTTCTCACGACCGAATCGTTCTAGAGATACAGATCGGTTCTTGGATGCACTCAGTCGGCAGCTAGGGCAGAGTTTGACCATTACTGACCAGTTTCTAAACCCTGAGAATGACTATGAAGAGGTAATATGAATTACGAACAGCAACAACGTAAACATGGTAGTACAACAGTGATATTGCTGAGACTATTGCATTGGCTTGAGGCCGAGTGGAAAATATTGAAAGAGTGTTGAAACAGACAGTAAGGTGTTCTATTTAAAATACATGTTTCAAAAACAGCACATGAATGTATTTATTCACATTCATATTATTGGCTTTTTTTAAATACGGTTTCGGATGTTAGGAGTGATGGCTTTTTTTTGCTCCGTGGGATTATACTCGAGTCAAAGCCTTTTTCCTGTTTTTTTTTTTTTCCAGGTAAAAGTAGTTACCTTGGTTTATATTTGGATCTGTTTGTATTTGATTATATACGGCATGCAATCATTTTCCTATCTGGTTTATTACAGCCTCCCTCTAATAACGTAATGTATTTCTTTATCTGGGACAAGATAGCCTGATTGATGATAATTTAATGTATTCCTCTCTCTCGAATAAAACAGACTCCCCTCCAATTATTTCACATACAGTATATACTTGAGTATAATTCCCTAAAAGTTTTCCAAAGCTTTACCCCATCCAATACTCAGGTTTTCTTGCTAGTCTTGTGTCTTTTGTTGTGTCCCCTGGCCACAGCACACACTTGTGTTTACCTGGTTACCAGTTTGATGCATTTTAGTGATGTCCGTAATAGAGTCCGGTGGGAAAAGTGAAGTGGACACTTGTGACCAACATCAAGAGAAAATGTTTACCTCTGTTCTCCACTACATACAGTACATCTTAATAATCTTGACAAGAGAGCTTTAGAGGGATACAGTAGGTGTTGATTGGAGACAAATAGTTTTTTTTTTATAGTTTTGACAGCGTGAAACCAACTCTTCTTTCTCTTACTTGGGGCTCTGAGCAGACAAACTTTATCTTAGTATGAAGCAGACCCCATGGTGTTCCCAATGGGTGGCACTAAAGGCTATGGTGCATTATTAAACTCTGGTGCATTGAACATAATAACAATTCCTTGGCTAGACTGATCTTTTTTTCCAAAACATTTTCTATCTAATGCTCCTAACCTGACTCCAGGAGCAGTACAAGACCTTTATTTAGGTCCAAAGCAATGTCCATAACCCAGCAGGACAAAGACAAAAATTCCATTACAAATGGTTAGAACCATCTAAAGAAGAAAAAAACAGCTAAACTATAGAACTAATTCTGTGACATGCTGGGGTTCACACATGTCTTTTGCTTTTGGTACAGATGACATTTCAGGATGAACAGTTGGCCTGTGCCCCACGTGAAATTAGCACAACTAGCGAATCAATGGGCAGCAGCGAAGATGGAAGTTCTCTCACTTATTCATCAGTATCTGATCACATCCCACCACCACCTCCTAGCCCACCTCCGCCTCCTCCGCCACACCATCCCAGGGGGGACCACAAGAAGGAAACCCGTAAAGCAGCACCCCCTCCCTATTCCCAGGCAATTGGGAGCTGTATACATCCCTTACCTCCAGTCCCTCCACCTCTACCTATTCCTCCTATTCCTCCTGTTCCTCCTGCACCACCTTTAGAGCCCTTGGCACATCGCAGCACGCATCGGCGGAGTGAATCCAGCCACATGAGTGTAAAACGACTACGCTGGGAGCAAGTAGAAAATTCTGAAGGAACAATATGGGGACAGGTTGGTTATCACATGTTTCACATTGTTATTTTAATATTTTATTAGCAGGCAATGAAAAGGCTATAATTGCAAGTGTTAGTTTATCAATCAGCCTTGAGACTTCGCCATCTGATGGATGTGGTCGGTACTACAGTTCATGCAGCAGCGCACCCTTATCACAAGTGTTTAAATAGACTTCAGCACATTCAGCATGTGTGAACTCAAAGGTCCTGTATGTCTGATATTTGTTTGGTCACCCTGATATTTGGATTGCTTTCTTGAGATTGCTAGCAGCCATTGAATTGTGATCTTATCCTGTTCAAAATAAGACTTCTGGCTTTTTGTGTTTTTTTTTTTTTTTGATTGCCCCACCCTAGTTTATTCTTCCACATCCACACACATAAGATCCAATAAACTTTATGTGATATCAAAATCACTGTTATATTCTTGTTTCACAAAGATTTAAAATCTCCCTGGGAGACAACAAGAAGAAAGAGGAAATCTTCATTTAAAGGTTTCCTGTTTGCGTGACAACCCCAAAAAGTTATGTTTCAGGCATACAAGGGGAGGAGAAATGATGTTCCCAATATATGAAGTTAGCACTAATAAACAGGGTTTTCAGCAGGGCAGTGGGCTGCTAAAGTACTTCTATACCTGCATAAAATAGGTCCTTGAGCAGGTAGAATGTGTTCCATATATGTCTTTTTGAGGTTTTAATATTATTCTAAAACATGACATAAGCATTTCAGTACCAACATACATACCTACGTTTCTATTCTCTACAGCTGGGGGAGGATTCAGACTATGAAAAACTGAGTGATATGGTGAAATATCTGGACTTGGAGCTGCATTTTGGAACCCAGAAACCAGCACGTACGTTACACTAAAATATTTTTTTAAGCAGATATCTTATTTTTAGCAGGGGTTCCCTGAGACCCAAGAGTAATTTTAAGGGTTCCCCCGATGTTAAATAGGTTGGACAAGATCTAATGGAAGTGCTATCTGCCATACAGGGCTAAAGCACTAAGAATAGCTTTAACTGTACAATAGTCAGACCGTCTCAAGCAAACTGTATTTAAAAAACAGTGAATCTGACATTAACTAAAAAAAATCCCTGAGATTCACTGCTTTTTTACCCCCTTTGAAAACCTGCAATATATTTTATATATGCATTTTTATATTATCTGAATGAAGTCAAGGATACTTATGGCTTTTAATCATTCAAGACAAGGATACTTATGGCTTTTCATCATTCAAAGGGCCACATGTTAATTATATGTCAATAATATGTATTCAGTGTTGTCTTTCAGTGTTCATGCTACAGGTTTTAATTGTTTGTTAATTTTTAGCAAAATCTGCTTTCCTCTCTTTTAGTCCTTCCCTCGTTGCCAGAAGCCTTGAAAAACAAAGGTGCTGTTGAAATATTGTCACACAAGAAAGCTTATAACACAGGTATAATTCATTGCTTTAAGTCTCATCTTTCTGGAACAAATAATAACATCTCAATACTGTCCATGAACAGCAGCAATATTGTAAAGAGGGGAAGTGACTTTTGGGCAGGGTGTTCCCTCGACACTAAACAAAAGTTAATTATATCCCAAAGTGTTGGGAATGGTAGAAAAGGGTTTTATAGATATGAAGAAGCTACTATGCAAGTGACCAAGTGTGAAGTTCTAGACTACAGGAGCCCTATGAGTTTGCTTGATTCAGAGCCAGGTCTGGACCTACCCTTAAGATTAAAGGGGGCATCACCATGACACTTAATAATTTTCTTGGGGTTATTGGACAGGAAGTCAAATAAGTATTTGACTTTCTCCCCAGTACACCATCTTTTACTTTACCATTTTTTCCATATTATTAATCTGAACATTTTATACACTTTTACCTCAATGACATATGAATGGATAGTGGAGAACAAATATTTATGATGTAACCTGCTTGTGTTGTGCAAAGGGTCTCACCAACAGAGTGACACCTTCCCTCTAGCAAGAAGCGTATTCTCCAAGGGGTCCATCTATTAAGATCACCAGGATTAAAATTCTGACCTCTGTGTGACATCTTTATACACTATATATTTCTACAAAATATACTATTTCCTTATTAAGCCACTGAAGCCAAAGGTGGCAAGGAGTTTTGGCCTATAGGCCCCACTTTAAAAGCAGGATCCCTATTGGATTACACCAGGTTTAGTGCAGGCTTCCTGTTTTGGGAACCCACTGTTTAATCTTCAGTCTGGAAAAAAATTGGTAAGTAGTCTTTTTAACAATTCTTTTGCTGCTGGACTAAATCTGGTTTAGGCAATTTGGAATAGTTTCAGAAGCAAATCTGGCTTACTAAAGAAATCAATTGCTTCCCACTGGTTATGAGAAAAAAGCCCAGTTCTTATCTAAGAGTCATTTATAAAAGCCATACTTATAGAACTGGGACATTGTGTTTTCTTGCAGCTATCCTGATAGCGCACTTGAAGCTCACACATCAGGAATTGCGCCACATCTTGGCGACCATGGAGAATGAGCGGCTGGAACCCTCGCACATCAAGCAGCTGCTGCTCTATGCACCAGATGAGGAGGAGAAGAAAATGTTTCTGGCCTACACTGGAAGCCTCAACAAGCTTAGTGAGCCCGATCAGTTTGCTTTGCAGGTATGGATGGGATTTAGATGTTTAAAGAATAAGTTTCCCTATTGAAAGATTGCCCTTACCTCATATTCAAGTGACTTCTTTAGAATTACTTTCTGACCTAGTGACAGTGATCAGTAAATAAAAATATTACTATTGGAAATAACACTAAACATAGTGTATATAGCTTGAATTCTGCCAGATCCTACAGTTACTTTGATTTTACTTGGATTATCTATTGGGAAGCTGAATATGGGAGGACTGGTCGTGCCCTATTATTTACAAGTAGCTGTTGAGGGCAATATGTCATGTATGCTTTGCTCTTAGATGATGTCAGTCCCGGAATATAAGATGCGTCTACGAAGTCTACTATTTAAGAGCACCCTGCAGGAGAAGACCGAGGAAATTCGGGCCAGCTGTGAGTGTGTCCTTAAGGCTTCTACTGAGCTCAGAAACAGCAAGAAACTTGCCAAGATCTTGGAGGTTTGTGGACTTGCATATCAAATCTCATATAACCCTACCAAGTAGGCCACAACTTTGCAGGCTAAACAGGACATATTTATATTAAAGATAAACTTTAGTGAAGCTGCACTTTTATGTTTATACTCCCCTGAGCTCAACACAACCAATAACATAACATCCATCTTACCCAATGCAGTGGTTTTTGCTGTGCAGCCTTGCTTGACATTGTTTGATTTTTCTTTGCTTACCCTTTGTCTAAATATTCAATATCTATAATACATTAAAACCACTAACAGGTTAAGTAAATAACAATAGTTTTCTTGTTACAATGGTCCCTGTGGGATGTAAAGGCAGAAAGTGAAAAATTGGGTTTTGAAGGTATTTCCACCATTTTATAGGTGTACTCAGTATGCATGGTTTAGACCCAACCAAAAGTGGCCCATTAAAAAGGTGAACTGGTGTCATGGTTCTCATGGGACATTGATGGGGGGGGGGGGGGGGGTGACCAACCAACGCTATGAAAAATCTAACAAAGCACACATTTCTAAAAAACCTGATGGCTATAATAAAAATATGTCAGGACAGGCAGTGCATCAGAGCTTGCTGTGTATGAGCTGTGTAGCCTTAGATCAGTCACAGCGCTCATGCTGATCCCTGTGTACTGCTGAAAATGCCTACAATTGACACATATCAGAACTTATCAATGGAGCAATGGAAATAGGTGGCCTGATCTGGTGATTCCCATTTATTGAGTCCATGCTTCTATGGGTCAAAGCTATTTAGCAGTACAAATGGGACCTATTCATTCGGTTTGTTCTCTTATAATAACACTTTGCGGACATAGTAAATAAAACCTCAGACATTGTTATTTACACTCCAAGTAACCATAATAATATTCTGCTTCTTTAGAAAAGTTGCTACTCATACGCTTGGAAAAGCTGGTGTTTTTCATCAGGTTTAAATAACAAAAAAGGAATCTACTAGAAATTACTTATCATAGTCACTGCAGGGAAGTCACACAGACAAATAGGATCACAGCATGAAATTCCTGCATGTAAATGCCGGCCAGCAATAACCCACTAGGCGAAAAAGACAAGGCTATAACAACTGCTATTTTCCATAATAAATGTTGCTTTTAGCAATGACATCCAGTGAGAGCTGAAAAATATATTGTTATAGGAAGTAATACATGCTTGGCTTTGTAAATGAAAAGTGATTCCCATAAAATGTAAAGTCGCTTGTACTATAATTTTTTTCTTTCCCCCATATAGTGCCTTGTGCTTTGCTGTGGGAAAGAAAGAACATTTTCAGCGAGAGATGTTATTATAAAGTTTTTTGCTTTGTGTACATTTAGGTGTAATTTTCTCCCTTTGAAAATCTTACCTTTTTATACAGTATATATTTTTGTTATTCTATTAAATGTAGAGATTATTACATTAACCACTGGGTGTATTCTCCTGAACATCTGAAATGTGAGCCACCCATGGAATTCATTGTTTTTAATGGGCAGAAAGCAGAGCTTGCATAAGTAAGACTCCTGCAATGTAAATATATATTTTTAGATCATACATTCATTTTTTAACCATTAACATACATTGATAACATTTCATTGGTTATAATAACCTCTTTTCAGGCCTGTTTTCCCTACCTTTCCTCTATTTCAGCGATGTGGCCGTCAAACCATTCAATATTTTTGGAGCATCAACATATTAGGAGCATGCCTAAGGTGTTAAACATTCAACACAGTAGGAGTATTCCTTGTGGTGTGCTGCAGTTTTATCCTCGGGCTCCTATAGGACACAGCAGTGATGTACAGGTCAGAGACAAGGGCCACAGTGAGCCACAGCTAGACAGAGGAATCTGATAATCCTGGAATAGTGGAATGCTGAAGAGTCTGACAAGCTGCAGCAAATGAAATGAGTAAAGATAGGAGATTTAAGCTGCTGGATAGGTAAAAAGAATATATCTGGTTTCCAGGGAACTGGGAATTAGGATTATTTTGGGCAAGGACAGTGTCGCTTTTAGGAATCCACAATCAAGCGGGTAATTATTACAAAAAGGGACAGAAAATGTCCCTTCTGCAAAAATTTCTCCTACATGCCCAATCGCTCTGGGTATTTGGCAAAAAGCTGAGCTGCGCGGAATCCCCACCCAGCCAGTTAGGATAGCCAGAGATTGTCTACTGAAAGAGAAAAAAGAAAATGATGATGGTACCCTGTGAGGGACTGTCTTTTACTGCTTGATGTTCTTGGTAGGCAATAGGTCTATCTGTTGTCATCCTTTATGTACAATAAAAGGTTGAAATTCAGTCTACCTATAGTCCTGCACAGTTGTACAGGTTTCCCTCCTGCACTATATAAAAAAACTTGCAGAAAGTGTGGTCCAGGACTGCATGGAAGAGACGGGTTTCTGGTTGGAGAACATCCAGCATCATCTTTTCCTTTCCTTCCTAGTTAGATTATTTCTTTCTTGCCCTTTTATTCAATGGATCTAAGGCTATGTACACATGTTTGATCTTTGTCGTTGGAAACAATCTTTCACAATTTTTTCCAAGGACAAAAGACCAAAAGATGAATAAGCTCTGTTCATTCAGCACTGTTCTGTTCTATAGAGACGAGAGGGAACAAGTGAGCCGCACCCTGCTGCTCTCTCCTCCCTTCACTTACTTTGCGGTTGTTCATCTTCCATCATTCGTGGATCTGCCAGGACATTGGACGGTACACATGTCAGATTCTCCCTCTGGAACGAGAATCATCTGAGGTGTGTACGTAGCCTAAGTGTGGTCTGCATTCAGATGCACTGTACTTAGGAATCCCTCTAGTCTGGTCATTTGCAACATTTTTAACATGGAGATAACCTTGAAATAACTTTCATGTCCTAAGGAAACTCCTTCCTTTATTTCTATATCCACAGCTTACATTAGGTCAGTGGGAAGAATGCTTTTTACATTGCTCACCAATAGGAAGAATGTCATCCTTACAGATGGTCAAAAAGATCTGTGGTGTCAGTTAAAGTGGCCTGAGAGGCACAAATTGCTTATTGCTCAAAGAACCCCCAGCAACCTCCTGAGGAGCCCTAATATTTTCATACCTTACCCCAAGAACCAACACACTGCTTGCAGGGGAGCACAATGACTCTTTAGGGAAATACTGAGGTAGGGTGCCTTTGTGAATTCAGGAAGCACCCTGCCATCCCTTCACACTAGCTGATCTGTCTGTATCGCACAGAGAAATACAGCGCCCAGTGATGATATATATCCAAAATCAGGTATGCAATGAAAACTGAAAAAAGCCTTTATCTGGAAATATTATTAGCACCTTAATGAGAAGGATGGGAAGAACCAGGCAAAATACAAGCAGAATACTATGCATTAAAAGTTATCACAATGAATATATCCCAATGCACTGTTTCTTTTGGTCTCCTATAACTTTTATTTTGTACTGCTGCATTAGATCATTGTGCTGCTGCACAAGTTCCAGCATGGTGTTATTTTTCATTCCCTTTCTAATAAGTCCATTTAGCTTGTGTAGAAGGTAATTGCTTCCTTTTACTGTATGGCCCTGGAAGTTTTTTTTGTTCCTGCAGTGGAAGTTCATAAAAATCCATTAACTGCCGTTTACTGCTCTGCTCCATAAACGTGTATTGATTTTAAGAAGAGTATAAAAGGATGCTGAACTTGCAAAAAAAAAAAAAAAAAAGAAAAAAAGTTTGAGAGGGGAAGTTTCAAAACAGTCATACATATGTATATATATATATGTGTGTGTATATATATATATATATATATATATATATATATATAATAACTAATTGGAATAAATAGAAAATGTAAATTACAGTAAACTGTTATAGATTATTTCACTATATTTATACATACATATACAGTTATACATATACCTGTAGCTAACCATTACGTATACTGTATATTTGACTATTGTGGCTTTGAAATGTGCTGAAATATCCATAAAGCTGCAATAAGTCCCAGGTGACAGAATCTCACTACAGTACAAAACATTTATTTAAACCCTGAGGTACACCTTTAAATTCTATATTACTATATATTTTTCTCCAGAGAAGCTGTTCACTATTGATGTTGATATGTTTTATGCATTAGTTTGTCATTCTTTTCATAGTTATTATGCACTTTTTTATGGTCAGGGCTTAAAATGCTTAATGATTAGGATTTTAAATCTTGTTTTTTTGCATGCAAATATTTTGTATTTTTATATTCAGCCAGTAGGTGATGCTCTTGCCTCTTTTTCTCATGTCTTCTGTTACCTTTTTGTTACTTTTTGA
The DNA here is from genome assembly GCF_032062135.1 of Pyxicephalus adspersus. NCBI lineage: Eukaryota > Metazoa > Chordata > Amphibia > Anura > Pyxicephalidae > Pyxicephalus > Pyxicephalus adspersus. The sequence goes on from NC_092864.1 coordinate 13,864,979, forward strand.
AGTCAAGGTTGTTGTTTACAGTGGTTTGTTAGGTAAAGCATGGGTGATTTCTAGAAGCAAAGAATATAACTGAGTATTAAAGTTTTAAAGTAAAGACAACAGAGAAGGTTGATCCAGGGAACATCGGATTGCCTCTTGGAATCAGGAAGGAATTTTTGTCCCCTGTTGGACCAAAATGAAACAGGTTTTTTTTTGCCTTCCTCTGGATCAACTAATCAACTGTGCCCATAGGTTTTATATCTGGGATATGTTTTTTTTTACCTGGTTAAACTGATGGACTTATTTTTTCAACTTGACTATGTAAGAGAAAACTGTATTGCTTTGAGGATCCTTTGTCAAATGTTTTGTTTGTAAACTAAAGACAATTATTATTATATAACAGAAAATGTCAGAATAAACATTTACAAGCCAAACTAAAGAATGTATAAAGCTAACATAATTCCAGTATCCACATCCCAAAAATGTTCAGTGACAATGCTATCATTGAAACCAATTGCAACAAGGAAAGTATTTTTCATACAATAAAAAATGTCAGGGGTCCAGGCAATTATTTTTGATGGAGGAACCTTTGTTCCTTTGTTCTGCTATGTGCTAGCTCTATAGGAAAACAGTGGTAATTCAATTCCTAAAGGGACATTCAAGGAGGACACCAGGACCTAATGCAACCTTCTACTTGTATAATCCTAATTCTGATTGGCTGCCATTGGTTACTTTGCTCCCTCCTGTTTTAAAGAATAACTAGAATATATGTAAGTAAAAAAGTTCAGGAAGTTCCTCCTCTACATATTGGGCCTGATTTAATAAAGCTCCCTAAGGCTGCAGAGGATTAATTGGAGCTGGGTGATGCAGCAAACCTGGAATGGATCTCGTCCAGGATTCAAAATATTTGCTAGCAAATAGCAAATGACTTTGAAGAAATCCATTCCAGGTTTGCTGGATCACCCAGCTTCACTGATGAAAGTGTATCCTCACCAGCCTTTGCCATATTTAATAAACAGGCCCATTGTGTTTTTCTGAACAAACAATGTTTTTTTACTAGATATATTTAATTCAGGTGACGTATAGAGTTATAAATAATCTCTAGCTTGTTTCTAGTTTGTTTTAGCTATGGGAAACTATTTAAATGATGGACAGCCCAAAACGAACAGAACAACGGGATTCAAGATCAACTTCTTAACAGAGGTATATTCCACATATGATTATCCTGGCATACGTTTGCGCAGTGCCGTAAAACACTGGTCAAGGGCCACACCATGATTAGGAACTGGCAGAACCAGAATATTAAAGTGTCTGCTTGTCAAACTTGTGAATCAAAAGTAAATTCTTCATTTCTCACTTGGATATACAAATAGAGGAGTTGACTCTTGATAATGGTAATAGAGTAAACAGAAGATATTCTCAAAAAATCCAAGAAATGTCCCATAGGCACCCCTATGGGACTGTATAGGGGTAAATGTGCAGGCTGCCATAGGTGACCCAGTTTTGTAAATGTTACTTTCCTGGCTGTTGTAGCTTTTATCCTTTCTGAATCACTGACTTGGAATCAGTATGCATATCATTAGTTCTTACTTCACTTGCTGTATTCTGGGTTCTAGACTGGGAACAGCATAAGAGGTAAACCAGGCAACCTGCTTGAATAAAAGGAGACCAGTAATGGCAGACTCCATATTTCCCTGGTACATATTTCCTTTAAAGCAAAAATATAGTATTATGGTGTGCATTACAGCTTCTCTAACTTATCTTATTCGGATGTGTTACAGCTCAACACCACCAAGACTGTGGATGGGAAGTCTACCTTTTTGCACATTCTTGCCAAATCCCTCCACCTGCATTTTCCTGAGCTGCTAAGCTTTGCCAAGGATCTTCCTACTGTGCCTCTTGCTGCCAAAGGTCAGTCTGTCAGTGCCATGTGGATTAAAAAACAGGGCTAGCTAAACCAGTCCAACAATGTGTGTATGGCAGGTAGTGTCATGTAAACACATGTAGATTAATTAGTGCCTCAGATGTCTTGATTATATTATCTTTGTATATCTGCATAAATATACCTAATAAATATATCTAAAACCAAGATAAAAGGCTATTACTAAGGGATCATTGTGAACATTTCCCAGGTAGGCACAGCTTATTGCAGATCACACATATCATTTCATATGGTGGCTCTGTGATAAATGGAGCTGCGGTTGAAAGAAAATACAGCTCAGGGCTTCAAAAAATATTGGCATGCTAAGAGATGCATTGCATATGTGCTACATAGGTCTGTTTTTAAAAAACAGGGAATCTGACATTCCCTGGTAGGAATCAATTATTGCCATTGAAACATATGGACCTGAAAGATTCCCATGAGAGAATGTTTGAAGGATTGTCAGATTTCTTCTTTTACAAATAGAGCCCATAGTGTATAAAATGACAGCCCCAATAATTGAACACTTGATGATTCAGCCTGCTGCCTGACAAGCGATGTCTGCCTGATGCGGTTCAACTCTTATATGAACGAGGCTGGGAATAATTACAGGCATAATACATCAAATGAATCTAATGATCTGGTATCAGCTTTCAGTTAGGTTGGCTGTATTAAGGCAAACTGGACCACCCACACAATTTTCCAGCCTTAAGCTAAACTATAGGTAAAAACATTAAAAAATTGGGACCAGACAGGTCCTTTATTGCACAAGGGACAGGCATTGTCCCTTCTGCAATAAAATAAACTGATTGCAATATTTTATTTTTTCTCATATGCCTTCTTGTTGGGGATAGTTTTTCCAGTTGGAGACACACACTATCATTAGCACTTACGTCCTCTGTGGAACAGCTGTACTTAAAAGTGTGTGAAGGATTTATTCTGAGCTGTTTAGATCTCATTTTCACTGAATGTAAAATGGTACAAATATAATCTCACTGTAAAATGATAATTCTCATTTTTCTGGACTTTGGTTTCTTACGTCATAAAACCTTAACCTCTTCCTTGGCAGGATTTTATAAAGATGCCATGTTAAACAGAACATTATTTCAGATATTACAACTAATGTGGTTTTATTTGTCCTCTGTTTAGGGGAAACACCTCCTTTGATGGATTTGTATTCATTTAGGAGGTCTTCATCTGTTTAAAGAAGTGTTTCTTCCCCTTTTTGACATGGAGAACCCTTGACATAACTTTCAGGTCTTTTATGCAACCCTGCTATAATTACTATATCCACAGATCACAGTAGATTAGTGTGGTGGTCAGTGGGAATAATGTCTTTTACATTGCCGGTCATTGGGAAAATTGTCCCTCTTACAGATAGCCAACATGTTAATTGGTGTCACTGGTGACTGAGCAACCTCTTCAGGAACTCTAGGGTTCCACTAAACCCTGGTTGTGATGATTCTTGTTTTCAGGATCTGTGGCCCTCACTTCTTTCTGACAAACTCAGGCATGTCAAATACTTGATCCCCCCACTAAGCACTGTGGTTCCTTCCATCAAGCGCTTCATCACTAATGCGTCCTGTAGAAATGTAGTGGCTTTAAATTGCAATCATTGCACACAGCATGGGACACATTTTCCATCAGAGGTATCAGATTGTTACAGCAACCATTGTTCTGGTGCGTTGCCACTTGCCCGCCAAGTAATAAAAAAACTTTGCTCACAGGGTGCCCCTAGTTTTGTATCCTAGTAGCAGGGACACTTTAAATGGGTGTTTCCCAATCAGAGTTCTTCCAGAGGTTGTTAGGGGTTCCTTAAGCAAGGAGCAGTTTTTACCTCTCGGGTCAGTTTAACAGGCACCGATTATCATTTTGACTATCTTTAAGGTTGGCAATTTTCCCAATGACCAGCAATGTAAGAGGAATTTATTCTATTGACCACCAGATTAATATACTGTCGGCTGTGGATTTGGTAGTTATAGCAGTGATTCCTTAAAGTGCTCAAAGTTATTGCAAGGCTCCTCATATGTTAGAAAGTTCAAGAAAGGCTGCTTTAAATGATGCAAAGTTTGAGAACGGTATCCATGTCCTAGAGATGAGTTCACCTCTTCTTGATTCTTCTCTTCTGTCCAGAAAGCTTTCTGTGAACTTCAGACAGGTGACACTCAGCTGGCTCCTGGCAAGCCCCTTCCACCTGTATGGTAACACACGATGTGCAACAGAGGACAGTGTCACAGCAATGGCGGTTTAGCCGTCATACGGTCATCATGTTGTGCTCATTCTACATTGATTAACAGGAGCCAAGGATGAAAAGAGAATGCCGAACAGGATATGGGGACAAATTGACCTTTCAGAGGACAAGGCAACACCTTGGTAACTCAACAACATGGAAGACCGAATTTTGGAAAAAAGTTTGTGAATTACTTATGGAACTTTTTAGCGAAAAGATCATTTCACTAGCCAGGAACTATACAAAATCTGTCTTAATTCTGTTATCCATCCTGTGTATTGGACCACAGTGCCCATCCTCTGTGGATGTCTTGAATCTTGTCAAGAGTTGATAAGCTGTCCTGACATCAGCTTCCTCCCTTTGACCAATCACTCCTTGTTTTTACCAACACATGCCAAGCATACACAATGCAGTATTCCATCCAGGATCTGGTATTGAAAACGTGCTGTCAGTAGCCGATATTTCATGACAAAATCTGTAGCATTTGTTACAGACTCATCCAGCATAGCCTTCCAGGTAGATATACACAAAACATCAGTGAAAATAGTAATGTAATAATACAAATGGTATTTATCCTTTAGATGCAAGTAGTGTAAGTACCTACATTTGTCTTGATGACCACCTTGTAAAATCCTATGCAGAACCACGCTCAGATTGGGAGAAGGTGGGACAGCACCAAGGAGCAATTACGCTCCTCTGCATGCACATGTCCTAAGAGAGAAGGAAGCAGGGTGATGATCTCATCAGTGTGCTGTTGTATCTTTCTTGTCCAATCAGCAGGGTAGGGAGTGTATTTGCCAACAGAAGTGGTAGGTGTATGGTCAGCTTTTGCAGATCTTCAGAAATGCCAATTGTACCAACATAGCCATTATTTACATGTTCCCCATTTACTTTCCTTCGGGATTCTACCAGGCCAGTCTTGTGCTGGGCATACACTATTTAATTTAAAGCTCCATTTGTCAAATGATCAATATTTTCCTGCTTGATAATCAGTCAGATAATATTGATGATTTTACTGCCTTTCAGGACTTTATATATTTTCCGAAAATAATTGGAAACACTGCAGTGCAAAGATATGCAGCCACCATTCAATAAATAAGAATTACCTTTCACGACCAGACTTCAATTCATTTCTTGGTCAATGTCAGTTGAGAAAGGACCAAGTTTTTTATTAGGTTTTACAATTTTATTTTATGTTTAAAATACTAAACATAGTAATCCAGTGTTTCTCAACCAGTGTTCCGTAAAACTCTAGGGTTCTTCCAGAGGTTGCTAGGGTAGTGGTAGCCAACCTTTCAGACCTCTAAATTTATAATTTTTTATCCTGTGGACCATTAATATAAATTTTTAAAAAAAGATAAATACATTTATAAATTAATCTTCCTAACGGTGCCTGACTAGGACTGTGGAGGCTCTGATTCATTGATCAGGTCACGGTTAGGTGAAGTATTACTGTTGATACTATTATCATTAGTTGCATTATCTTTGGTATTACTAAGGAAATGCAAAATATTTGTTTGCTTTTTCCTATTCATTATGGGTTTATTTAATTCGAATCTAAGACCAAACAAAAAATGATAGTTATCAAAGTCAAACTATTTGATTCCATTAAATAATACACGTAAGGAAAATACACGGTTGCCTCATACAATTTAAGACTACACTGACGTCACGCTGCACCTCCCTTGTTTTTCTGTCTCTAGTACAGTTCGTGAATATAGTGCAAAAAAAGACAAAAATTGTCATTCAGATTATAAGAATTTATTAGAATATTAATTTTGTTTTATTATTATTAACACATTAAAATTGCAAATAATGACCACATTTTCTGTGGACCACCAAAATATTCTCACAGACCACTGGTTGGTGACCACTGTGCTGGGGGTTCCCTGATCATTAAGTACCTTGGATTTTTCAGGTCAGTTTAAGTGACACCAACCTTTTTGGCTATCTGTAAGGATGACATTCTTCCCAATGGCCAGCAATGTAAGAGACTTTCTTCCTACTGACCACCACACCAATGTACTGTGATCTATAGATATAGTAATAGATATAGTAGAGGTTCCTCCGTGTTTAAAAGCTCAAGAAAGGCTACTCTAATTAATCAAAAGATCACATATTGTCTGCCCAGCATGAGATTTAGGGTCCCTTTCAGGAAATTACTTTTTGGTAATATGGCTTAGACATGGTTGGATGTGTTTGGATGAGTTTTGGCAAATGAGAAAGGACTTAGCTGTCCACAGATTTTGGGAAAAGATTTACTGGCAAATAAATGTCCTGAAAAATCTTCAATATTATTTCTAACACATACACTTACTAAAGATTACTCCAGTCATTGCATTCAACAAACTAAAACTACGCCTAGCTTTAGACACGGCAAAATCACAAACGCTGAAAAGCCCTCCGAATATGTCACCACGCCTATACTCTTCTACCCTCCTAGGAATCTCCATATAAATAATATGAGTATATTGTGTAATTTTACACAGAAATCCTCAATGCTTTCTTGTAAGCTGCAGAATTTAACTGCTAAAATAAAGAAAATATGGGTATTTATTACATTTGAAATGTTGTATGTGTCTTGTTTGTTATCTCTGATTCATTATGAAAGGTCACATAATCGTTAATATTTATTTTCTGTATTGAACTTTTTAAAGTATTTGTAAACCCAAAACCTAAAGTCTCATATAAATGTAAACAGATTCATTTCAATATATCTTTAAAAGTATATCATAAATTTAAAAGTAGTTTTCTGTATTTTTTTTTTAATTCATTTTCTGTATTTTTAAATCTGTAGCATTAAAATCATACCTGGGGATTCTGCAGAGAACATTTTTGGCATTTCCTGTGATAGGATGACGTTTGGTCCCGGTATGCTGTTTGTGCCCCTGCATTGTCTCCTTGTAAGTAATGCCTTGCAGATGGAGACTACGAGTGACTGCAGCCCTGGTTGGCTTACAGTAAGAAATCATAAGGGATAAATTGGTCCTTATAGGAAGAAATACAGTATATGCAGCACACACTGACAATCTGAAGAATGGATATAAGCCATCCAAAAAGCTTGAAATTTATAAGCCTATAAATTGTATCATGTGTCCCAAAGGAAAAATACAGCGTTTTGCCCCCTAGAGTACCTTAATCATATGATTAAGGTCCACTTGTGAACAGAACATGTTCCTGTGTGCCTATTCTGTGATCTCCTTGGTTCACCTACAAAGTTCTGACCCACAATGTTTTGAGCTTAATGCACATGCCTGGTGTCAGTGATGGACAACAATGGCCCAACCTCTGTGCAGAACTGACCTGGGGCTCCTGTGGGGTTACCTGTTGGCTGAAAAAGGTCCAGGGTCCTTGTAAAGTTGCACACTCTGCACCTCCCAATGTCCACCAATGCATGGTGTGTGACCTGTCATTTTCCTGTGTATTTAGATGTGAATCTGTTGTTAAAGTTGAACTATCATTAAAAAAAAACACCTTTATAGGTGAAAAGCTGTAGATCCCACTACAACCCCAGTCCAGTCTGTCCCACGCTGTCCATCTTCCTTCTTCAACCCGGGGTGGACTGGACACCAATGCTGCCATTTTCTTCCAAGGTCACCTGATCTTTCACTGCTTAGATGTGAGATCAGATCAGGTGACACGCTTCCATGCATTTTATTTATTAAAATTTATTTTTTACAGTCGAGGAACAGCCTGCAGGCTTCTGGAATACAAGACTCAGATATCCCAGGAGGCTGCAGACACATTTAGTCTTTACTGCCGCAAAAAACACATTTTTTATTATATAAAAAGGTTATCCGGGCTTTTATGCAAAGTAAAAAATATGCTGATAAGCCTATACCTATTGCTGGTCTCAAAGCCTCCTACTTCACACACTGGAGCAGTTCCGCTGTTTTGTCACTTTACTGAAGAATATCACTTGAACTACAAACCTTCTGCAGCACCGTGACTGATCATTTTGTACCCCAGAGTCAACAATCTTGTCATAAAAGGCAGCCATACTGAACCAAGGTTCCATGGCATCCTAAGGTTCCTTCAGAGGTTGCTAGAAATTCCTTGAGCATGAACCCAAGGATATTTTTATGTCTATAATGGCTGCATTCTGACCAACACTTTAATGGGGACATTCTTTCCATTGACCATCAATATAAGGGTCATTTTTACCTATTTTGTGCCGGTTGATTTTAGCGCCGGTTGATTGGGGTTTCCCAACATCTAAAAATAATTTGGGGTAAGAAGTTTGAGAGGCTGATCTAAAACAACCCTCAAATTGATACAATTTAATTGAATAATACTAAATGTTTTATCTTTGATATCCCCTACACATGGATCTAGCTGCCAAATTATGTTTGTACATTTCCTAAGGAAAGATTATTTCTTTCTCCCGCAAGGATAGCTAACCATTGGCTTAGTATTTGGCTGCCATGCAAAACAGCTGGAAGAAGACACTCAAGGAATACCCTGGTCTTCTCTCAGATCATTTACATAGAAAAATATTATCTTTGGCACCTCTGTGATTTTCTGCAGATTGCTTTCTTTAGGTTAATCTTAAGTCAAAGATGGCAGTTGTCCAGACTCCAAAGACAGTTCTGTTTTTGATCATTGGTTTAATTCTCAGTGCCAATTTAAAGTGGATCTGTACTAGACATGTGTGCATGAAAAAAATTCCGACACAGTGTGTAGTGACAATCTTTTTTCAAAAAGAAATTATCAGTATATATATATATATATATATGACTGATTTTACTTCCCGTCTCCTTTTCCTGCCTGTCATTCCCAGTTGCAACATCAAGCTTTTGCATTGCTATCCTAATAATTAAGTTGTGAGTATATCACCACCCCCTTCCCTATGTCACCTGGTTGGGTAGGTTTTGCTGGCAGCAGAAGGCGAGACTCTGGGCTCCGTGTTCCACTTGTTAATTGACCTGCAGTAATGCAGAATAGCTGCCTGTGGACAGTAGAGCAGAGATTTCACTTCTCCATTCTTACAGTTTAACCAGAAACTCACACTTTGGAGTTTGACCCCAGATGCTGGATGTCTCTAAGCAGAGGAAATTCTCCTTCAAGTCTCTTTTTCCACCTCACCTGTCACTGGGAAGAGACAGCCCTCAGGATCTTGGTAAGCCGAGCACAGACAAATGTACTGATTCTCAATGATAAGCTTTTAATATTAAGGTATGGGAAGCTTGGGGCACCTGCTGGGACTTGTAGTGGCTCTAGAGTAAGGAGATGGCCCATTAATAATCTTACAGCTAACATATACTCAAATATATTGTGACACACCTGCTGTTTTTTACACATGAAGCTGCCTTTTCTTCTTTTTGTTTTGGGATTTGATTGTGCCATGGCATTGCCCATATAGTCTCTGTTCAAGGGGCTCCAGACTCTGCCTTAACAATAATCCTTCTCTATTGCTGTGGCAGTGGAGATGTGATCGGCCTCAGAAGAGACCCCTGAATGATGGAGAACTGGTTTAAATTTATAATAAAATGGTTTTATGGGACTTGAGGGTAAAGTCATTGGTTCAATCAGCTGGTTCTGCACAAAGATAAACACCTGCTCAGCTGAACTTTCCTTTCTGTACAGAGAGACTGGGGTGGTACATACATGTCAGTGGTCTACCCAAGACAGGTAATTGTCACCTGTACAAGCCCAAAGTGACCAGATTTGATTTATCATGTTTATATTACCCTTTTGTAGGTGACATCCAAAAGTGTATTATATATTATGTAGAATAACAAGTGTAGAAGTACCAACAACACATTACCAGCAGATACAGTCCATGCCATTATGCTTGTTATCAGCTGTGCAAGTAAACAAACAGCTTTCAAGTAACTCCCTATCATATCCAGTGCTATCCTACAATAAGGAAATTAAGTTTTCCAATATGGCTTAGGTATGAAAATCTGCACTGGGTTGGGTATTGCTGGCTTCCTGGCTCCAATGCTGATCCAATTGTTTCTGCAGCCCACTGTTTTTTTCAGCCTAAGTTTAAAAAGGACCAGGAAAAAAGAAGCCACATGAGTAGTCACTAGTATTGCTTCTGGTTTCCTTGCAGTAGTGAAATACCATGCCTTGTTCTGCACTGTCTCTGTATAGAAGGGGCCAGCTTGGCCTTTGCTTCCATGTGCTCCTTATGTCTGGAGATCTGATGTGGGTATTGATCAAGATGCAGAAGGAGAGGAGGAGAAAGGACAGATTTACAGAATACAAAAGCAGGGAGATCCTGGCACTGCAGGTCCTCAGGTACAGCCTCCCCTCCATCAAGCTGAAAATTGAGGAGGACAAAAGGGACATCACCAAATCTCACTCCAAATCTCCTGAGACTAAAGGGAAGGCATAATAAATAAAATGTAAATATTAAAGGCATTTTAACACATAGTGCAGTTATCCCATGTGCCTCCTTCCCCTATTGGAGGATGGGTTGTGCTTTCTGGGGGAAGGAATGCACTATGTATAATGCCCAGGTGCCAATGCTTCCTAAATATAGCAAATCTTCACATTTTGGGTTCTAGTTCACTGAATCTTTTTTTTGTAATGTGTAGCAGCTGCACGTTCAACCCTTACAATGTAATCTGTTGGCTCACTGTCACTGAGTGCTACTTTAATGAGCTTGGCACTCTTATCACACAGAAAGCAAAAGTGCTGATTCATTTGTATGTGACTTATGTAAATCTGTGATTGCCAATTCTGAAAAAGAGTTAGGCTGCGTACACACGTCCAATAATTATCGTTGGAAATGAACGACGAACGACCGACGAACGACCGATTGACCAGCGGCGGATCCGATTGGACGACGATCGTTCACCATCTATCGTGTGTACGGTCGTTCAGTGATCCTGCATGTTCCGAGCATGTGCGATGAACGAACATTCTATACAGGCTGTATTGTGTTTATGTGTGTGTTCTATAGGGAAGCACAAAGACCCAGTGTTCATGTCACACGGTATAGAATAAAATATGTAATGAAAACCAGGGGCAGACATAGGAAGGTGTAAAGTGTGCTGCTGCACAAGGGCCCCGGACCATCATCAGTCAACAGGGGCCCAAAATCAGTTCAGCAAAAGTCAGTTCAGCACAGAGGCCTATGTCTGCCACTGATGAAAACACAAAGGTTTTATTAAATTGCCATTAGCATGATTATGAGAAGGAGAAAGGGGGAACTGGGCAAACAAAATATTAGCTGTTAAAACTTCATCTTAAAAAATATTTTTAATAAAGTTTACTTTTTAATATATAAGATTAGCAGATTCAATGTAAATAAACCCAATATTATGGAGTATTTAGAATGTACATTAATCACCATTCCTCTACAAAGACGTTGCCATAACACACAGTGAATCATTATCCTTACACTATCACAGCATTATCCTGGCTTCATTACCAAGCAGTGATCGGCTCGTGTTGTATGAAGTTGCAGTCACACCTAATGACCTACTTTCTCCCGGCATTGCATCATCAAAACACAACATTATTCTAAATGTCACCATTGTTGTTCACCTGCTGAGAGCAATTATTGACTGTTTCCCCTCCTATGTCTTGCAGAAGGACAAACATGGCCAGCAAGGAGAGCTCCGCTCCAAAGGCATCTCTAGAGGTGGTAGACATAGTGGTGCTGGTTCTGTACTTTGTGTTTGTCATGGCAGTTGGATTATGGGTAAGTACAGTAATGGCAGATCTTATGTTATGATGTAAGAAAGGATACGTATAATTAAAAGAAGTGATGGGTTTCCACACACCAATCAGATCTGTAAAATTCTCTATGCTAAAATTGGGGGGGGGAAGCAACACAAGGGGCCCAATCCTATGTATTAAGTAGGGAGATCAAGTACCTAGCAGGGCTTTATGGCAGGGATAAAGATTCTGGGATTCTGAATCCCATAATCTGTATCCCTAAATCCCAAAATCTTTATCTCTAATCCCAGTATCTATTACCTGGATATTTGAATCTGTATCCCTGAATCC
>NC_092864.1:13878171-13895092 GCF_032062135.1 Pyxicephalus adspersus
TGTTTCTGTCTGCAGGTCGGAGCCTCTTTATTCTCCAGTAATGTGGGCAGTGGTCACTTCATCGGCCTGGCAGGATCCGGGGCAGCCTCAGGGATAGCTGTGACGGCCTATGAGTGGAATGTACGTATACACAACCCTTTGCCACGGCCAACAGCCAAAGTGATTCCAGTCCTTGTTACTGCATAGCTGGTCATTTGTGGCCTGGAGAGGATGCCAACAATTCAGAATTACACAATAGTGTTTGCAATGTGTTCCTTTCACATTCCTTCCTTATCTGTAAACAGAAGGCTGGCGCTGTGTATGAGGCTTTGGGAAATCAATTGTTAGAATTTCTGAAGTTTGCTAATGCACGTTATTGCAAGATGAATGTGTAAAGCCATTTTTTCATGGCAGGGCTGATAGGATGGAGACACAGGATGTCCTTTATGTAGGAAGAGTTCTTCTTGTTGAATGTAATACGTTTAGTATCAATACGCACAGAGATATGATGGTTATTGTTTCCTGCAGGGTCTGTTCTGCGTGCTGGTCCTGGCCTGGTTATTTCTCCCCATCTACCTAACCGCTGGGGTAAGACATAAAGCATCATGTAAGCCATCTATCAATTATCCAAGGAAGCACGGTGACATTCTTCTGTTCTTTACAGGTCACCACCATGCCTGAATACCTGCGCAAACGCTTTGGAGGGAAGAGGATCCAGATCTATCTTGCCATCCTGTACTTGTTCATCTACATATTTACCAAGATCTCTGTAAGGTTTAAGACACGTTTTATTCAAGGACCTCTATACAAAAATTGAAAGTTGATGTATTTTAAGTGTCACGCAGGGCTGCCATCAGAAATTTCTGCACCCCATAATGTAAAAGGTCCAAAAGTCATGTTTTTTTTTTGTTTGGACCTCCGTACAGAAGTACCTCTTGTCCCTCCCTCGATGGCAATCTTGACGTCATTTCACCATCAATAGGCCAATAGGGGTGAGGATATCTCAAAGGCCTGGAGCTGTTAGCACTTCCAAGTTGGATGGTCCCATGGTTGGCAAGAACCTCATTTTTTTTAAATTTGTTCATCTTGCATGACATAGTAGACTTAAAGAGTGTACAAAAGCTGGAAATAAGCTTTCTCTGGAACATAGCAATCAACTGGATTATAATGTCTTGTCTTCACCATGTTCTCTTCCCTCCCTACTAGAGATCTGCAATAGTCCTCTCCACAGGGATTCAACTGCCTGTGAAGTTCCTATGCACACACATCCATCAGAAAGTCAGTATTTGCATAGGCACGCCCCTGCTTACAGTATAACCACACCCCTGCTGACATCATAACCACACCCCCTACTGACAACCAGCTGCAGAATCTACTCTTCCAAAATCTTAGCTTTAGTGTAGGTTCTCCCTCCTCATCTTCGTGCCATCGGGTGATGGGGTACCCCTACACTAAAGAACAAACCGGGGAACAGTGGATGTTCTGTAAATGGTTTCACCAGGGGTGCTCTTATTGTCAACAGGGCGAATTAGTGTTAGCAAAGAGCGATGGAGGCATTAGTGTTAGGAAAGAACGTTGGAATCTCTGTGCCATAATCAACCCGTACTAATCTCTCAGCACCGGAAACCTATGTATCAACAAACAGGAAGTTAGGGGAATTAGGTTAAGTGAATGTAATTCCCAGTTGCCCCCAAAACAATGCCCCTATCAAAGGATTTACCCCACACTTATAGAACTCTAAAATTGTGGATTTCCACTTTTACTGTAATTATGGTTCCAATAAAGAGCAGAATCTCCCCATTGGGGACACAAATTACAATGACACAGGTTCTGATCCCTCCTGAAATGGTATAAAGCTTAAGAATGTTTTGTTATTCCTGCTTAATAAGCCTGTGTGAAGTTACATGAGCACCCAAGCTGTCACCCGGGACAAGTATAACACACTTTTATCTCCACGTCTACAGGTGGACATATATGCTGGGGCGCTGTTTATTCAGCAGGCACTACGCTGGGATCTTTACATAGCTGTGATTGGATTGCTGGCCATCACTGCCATCTATACGGTTGCTGGTGAGTTCCAAATCTGTGACTGTTGTGATTAATTGATAGGTGTGGCATCATGACGAAGAATGGGGGACTGAGGGTATACAGAGACTGAAAGGCCTTCTGATCTTCAAAATATTTGTATTTATTACCCAGGTTTTTCCTAATTTTACTTATGTATGGCTGATTTGTGTTTCAGGTGGGCTGGCAGCAGTTATCTACACTGACACACTGCAGACGATCATAATGATCATAGGAGCCCTGATTCTCATGGTCTTCAGTGAGTATGTGGTACCAACAGGATTTTTTGTTTTTACTACCCTGTCTGATATAACTTGACCCACCAGCACATTCAATTAATTCCATTGGGCAATTTGCAAGCTTACTCACTAGTGTCCTTTACCTGTGTCCTGTCAACATTAAATCTTGTGTAGCTTGGTAAATTTGACCAATAAACAAGCTTATATATATTTAAATCGGCCACCTATACAACCAGGTCCCCTTTTTTACCGAGGTCTCCCTCCCCTTTCTCAAATTCTAAAAATGTAAAAAAAATACCCAGGCGGTGGGGGATTAGATAACCCCATTGGTACCGAGGCGAGGGTAACATCATCACCCTTCCAGCAAAATTCTGGGGAATGCTGAATAGGACCAATAGACCGTCCATTACAGTTCAATATTCCCATCTCATCATTGTGGGTTCCCCAACAAAGATGTCATGTACTTACTCCTACCATGTCACTCCTTTTTCTGGCTGGATCATCCCTCCGCCATTGCCCTTTTGCTAAAAATCAAGATGGATCATGCTGGTCATTGGCGTACCAATGTGGTAGAAGTGAGTGTTTTATTTTGCAATGTCGTGTCCAGCAGAACAATTATGTATGTATATAATTATTAGTATGACATGGCCCTAAAGCAATGAAGAAGGGAGGCGGCCTGAGGAAGGAACCTTTGAATGGCAGCTTTAGTACCGGCGGCTGGACAAAAGTCGACAAAGGTTCCCAGTTCTTGTCTAGCTTTTTATTTCAGCAGACTATATTCTGTGTAGCTCCCACAAATCACTCATTTAGGAACTAAATCCTACTGGTCATTCTCTCTCCTCAGTTTTCTTCTTTTGGTCCTGATATATAACCCCCTCTGTGTAGTATTTAATATAAAAACTGCACTAAACCTTGAAAAGATTCGATTTATTATTTTGAGCCCTTATAAAAGTAAAAAAAAATAGTTTGAACCAATCTTTTTCTTGAGTATTAACTTTATGTGGTCTGATTATTTACAGTCTTCTTACAGTAAGTAGGCGGTTGATTCCATTTTCATTTTTCGATTTGTAGGTTTCATAAAAATTGGTGGATTGGGTG
Organism: Pyxicephalus adspersus; assembly: GCF_032062135.1. Lineage (NCBI taxonomy): Eukaryota > Metazoa > Chordata > Amphibia > Anura > Pyxicephalidae > Pyxicephalus > Pyxicephalus adspersus. The sequence continues at coordinate 13,881,552 of NC_092864.1, forward strand.
CTTTGGAGGAAAGTTATTTTGCCGCCATTCCATCCAATCGTTCAGCCAACAGCAGCTGCGGCATTCCCAGAGAAGACGCTTTCCATTTATTCCGAGACCCCGTGACCTCTGACCTTCCTTGGCCTGGAGTGTTGGTGGGAATGACCATTCCATCGATCTGGTACTGGTGCACTGACCAGGTAAATACAATTCAGACAGCAGTGAAAGTGCCTTTTCTTAAAGACGACAGAATAGGAAAGTCAAGGTGTAGCCCCTAGTGATCATTCAGGTTTGATTTACAGAAGCTTTCAAGTGTATCATGCAAAGTTTCCCAAGGAACCACTGCTATTGGTGGGCATGTAGATAGGTAGACATGGGTTTTTGTGACACATGTTCACATTTTCAGGATCCGGTTTCCTTATTTTGTCACATGACATTTGACAGCTGCAATGAAAGTTGGTGCTTCCAGCGACACAACCTGCCCACCGCCCTGAGCCTGTGATCTGTACTGGAGACATGGTCTGTGGCTTTGGCCGATGTCTTACCCTTAGGCCTTCTTACGGCTCACCTGTCAGACGACGCGGGGGTAGGGGACCCCTGCACTACAGCACTACAGGATTGCTTACCCTCCATTGTTTCTAGTGAAGGGTATTGTTCTAGCGCAGCCTTTCTCTACCTTTTTACCATAAGAGAACCCTTGAAATAACTTTCAGGTTTTCAGGGATCCCTTGCTATAATTACTATATCCACAGATCACAGTACATTAACGTAGTAAACAGAAGGAAGAATGCCCCTTTACTTTACTTTACTGGCCATTGGGAAGAATGTCACCCTTACAGATTTCCAAAAAGATCCTTGGTGTTCATAGCTCAAGGAACCCCGTGCAAACATGACTGTGCCCCTGTGAACAAAGCCAGCTCCATAAAGACATTATATGATGAGTTTGCTGGAAAGGAACTTGTTATCAATATCACCCAGACCTCAACCCTACTAAGCATCTTTGGATTTATATGTAGACATTAAGAGTTCGGGTCTTCTCTTCCAAGATCCGTACCTGACTTATCTAATGCTCTATTCATAGAATGTGCACACATTTTAAAATCTAAATGTTGTCATAGAGGGGGCAACTGTATATATTGGCCATGTTTTTCAATGAGATGTCCAAAAACACTCATACAGGTGTGATGGTCAGGTGTCCAAATCCTTATTCATACCCATAATCCACCTATTTGCTATCCACAGGTGATTGTCCAGAGATCTTTGTCAGCCAAGAACCTTTCTCATGCTAAGGGCGGCTCTCTCCTTGCAGCTTACCTCAAAGTGTTGCCATTCTTTATGATGGTTCTACCTGGGATGATCAGCAGAGTTCTCTTCACAGGTAAATTCTGTTAAAAAGCTCTAAAAGTACTGAGGTAACCCATATGTATAACAGAATATGTTACTGTTGTTACCTTTTCTACTTGTTTTATTCAATTAAGCTTTAAGTGTTGAAAAAAACGCTCTAAAAGTTTAGAAATGGAAATTGAAAATAAATATAGTGCTTGTTACCGGTACAGAAGCATATAGACAATAGTAATGATCAGTGTTTTTGTGTCCCTCTTCCTTCTATGTATTTATATGGGACCAACCAATTACATGTTGCTTACGGAGTCTACTAATCATATTTTTTTTTATTTTACCCAGAAATACATTTTAGGGTCCATGTCATATCGATAAAATAAAGATTATGAGTATAGGTATTTCTTTTTGAGTATCAGCCAATCACAGTGATTTCATGCATATTATCATCATTGTATTGCAATCAAATTTATCATTGTAATCGGACAATGTATATATATTGTAATAATTTCCTGCAACTTTTAACAGATGACGTAGCTTGTGCAGAGCCCGAAATTTGCAAGTCAATTTGTGGCAATCCTTCTGGATGCTCCGATATTGCCTACCCCAGGCTTGTTATTGAATTACTGCCAACAGGTAACAACAGTTTGCTAATATTTATATTATGTCTCTTGGGTGATCACAATGGGCCTGATATATTCAATTAGATTATCATGAGAGAACCTGGGTGATCCAACAAAAGATTGTTTGATCAAAGCATATGCTGCACCTACACTGAAAGTGCATAAAGATTGTAGAGCTCCTCTTTCATATACTCAATAGGTCTTAAAGAAACATTTAGGCTTTGTTCGAGGTGGTCCCTCATAGGCACGGGCTATTAGATTAGAGTAGCGTGGCAGCCCAACATATCGGATAGTGATAGGACAATGGTAGATCTATCGCTTCCCGATTTCTCAAACATTACGGCTAGGTAATTCCGATGTCCAGGACGTGTCCTAGGGGGCCCCACGTGGGATCACTTCATCCCACTGAACCTGTTGTTACACCTTGTTCATGGTAAAAGGAAAGTGGCAGTGCCCTTGCAAAGGTCACCACTCCAAACCCCCTCCATTGCCTGCACACCCTCAACACTCTTTCCTCTGCTTACATTACCCGCTGCCTCCTACTCTCCAATGACGGCACTGGGGCCTTGCAGTCAGCTGCTTGCTTGCTAACTAACCAAAGGAATCGTGGAAGATATGTGCTCTGCCAGTGCAGAGGGGTGGTTGGTTGGACCATTTGCAGAAACAATCACTTGTCCTTGGATGGACAACATGATTCTGCAAGCATGTGATCTGCAGAATGTCCACAGATGCTTTTCAGGCACAGTTATTACCACATTACCAGACTGAAACTAGTGTGCATCACACCACAATTTAGAAGGGAAAACAGACGTGCAAATAAATTGTATGAAGTTATGGGAGAGTACACATTTTATTAGCATTAATACATTTTTCTTTATAACACATTTGTCTTTTGATGTTACCTGCAGAGAAGTGAGGAGACCTTTCACTGGGTGACTGTGAAGATGTCTAACTGTCCGACTCTCCGTCTGCCTTTTTAGGGTTAAGAGGTCTAATGATGTCAGTTATGATTGCTGCTCTCATGTCTTCACTGACTTCCATTTTTAATAGTGCCAGCACCATATTTACCATGGATCTATGGCGCCACTTCCGTCCACGTTCTACAGAGTTTGAGCTCATGATTGTCGGAAGGTAGGGTTCTGCTTTACAGCTACTTCTTTTCTTTTTTATATATATACATTTTTATTGAGAAACAAGCAGGTTCATACAACTTTTCCAAAATATTACAACATTTAAACTGTACATCTAACATGAGAAATGCGGACTTCATCTTTTTGAGTGATGGGATATTGAGGTAAATGATATGAGGGAAGCCATGGATGGACTCATCAACTCCATGAAAACGTCAACTCCATGTCAGTTTTAGGGCGTTTCCAGTAGGAAGTAAAAGGGTCTTTTAAGTCAATTGACTCAGACAGACCACAGCTAGACCAAATGGCCAAAAGTATGTTGACCAGACTCCAAATTATTGCATTCTGGTGAGAGGTTCTGCTCATTTTACAACATACAAGACATCTTAGGTCATCATATGCATCCAACCTCATGCTAACAGTTTGGTGAAGGACTTTAGGATTAATTGCAATGCCAACCACAGGAATGGTCTCATCCAACATCATTATCTGACCCCACAAATGGTGTTTTGCATGAAAAAGCTCAAATTCCTACAGCCACATTTCAAAATCTCATGCAAAGCCCACTCAGAAGAATGCAAAGGTGGTAGTGGTGGGTGGGTGATAGGGGAACACAACACCTGTTAAATTCCCATGGTCTTAGAATGAAAATCCAACAAGCTCATGTAGGAGTGATGATTAGGCGTCCGTAGATGATTGACCACATAGTAAATCATTTTCAGGATATCAACATTGACCACCAGGATGTTTTAGATCATAAAAGTAAATATAAACTATACTATAACCTATTTACCGAAATTTTATTTAACATTTAGATCCAAAGGTTGCCATTTAGTGCTTATGTATCTGCTGTTTTCATTAAATAACACTGGGTGCTCTTGTATTGTCACCCTGACTCTCCCCTCGTACAGACACTTTGCACATCCATGGTTCATTGTTGGCACCATTGGAAAGCTGATCTAGAGTAATGATACCCAGCCAACAATTGAACCTGTTAAGGTAGAGAATAAGTAGCTGAAAATGCAGGAGGAGACTGTCAGCACAGAGAAACCAACAAAGTTTCAAAACTACAGGGAAAGACAGTGCTTTAGGGAAGAAAATTTTATCTGCTTGAGACTTAGATCTACTGTAAGAAATGATCTGTTTTTGCTCAGTTACTGCTCAATATATTTCTCCAATATAACTTTCATGTTTGATTTCCAGAGTGTTTGTACTGGTGCTGGTGGTTGTGTCCATTTTGTGGATTCCTCTAGTCCAGGCCAGCCAAGGTGGCCAACTCTTCATATACATCCAGTCCATCAGCTCCTACCTGCAGCCTCCTGTGGCCGTGGTTTTCATTGCTGGTTGCTTTTGGAAACGTACCAATGAGAAGGTAACAACCTGATTTCTTCCCCAAAATGAATCACACAAATCAGTTTATTGTCTTTATATATTTACAAATGTTGACCAGCTATTTTTTTTGTGTTCTTTCCAGGGTGCATTCTGGGGGTTGACTATAGGCTTAGTTGTTGGCCTCATTCGTATGGTGTTGGATTTTGTCTACCCAGCCCCACGATGTGACCAGGCTGATGTGAGGCCGGGTGTGGTGAAATACATCCATTATCTCTACCTGTCAATGATATTAGCACTGCTGACCCTCATTGTGGTGGTGGTTGTCAGCCTATGGACAGAACCTCCTTCTAAAGAAATGGTAAGGTCTTTTCAGATGCTATCTTCAATCTGCAGACAGGTTGAATATCACCTAAATGCCAACTAATTGCACACCATATGGCTAAAAGGTTTTGACAACGTGAACATCGCACCTACATCTATAGCAAGATGTGGACACCTCTTGAAATAATTGAGTTAATGTGTTTACAATAAAAAAAAGGACTGGCTGAAAATAAAGATAGTATAATAATTTATTAAGTCATGTTTGGAGTGGAGGAATTTGACAACCATGACTTCATTGCAACCGAACCCTTCTGGAAAGAACTGGAGTGTCAATTCCAAGTCCAGGCCCTCTCATTAGGACTCCTATTGGTGTCCTGGGCATATGATGTATCCTTTAACCCAGTGTTTCTTAACCAGAGTTCTTCCAGAGTTTGCTAGGGGTTCCTTAAGCAATGAGCAGTGACACCAATGATCTTTTTGGATATCAGTAAGGGTGGCATTCTTCCTAATAATTATAATGCTAATGTACTGTGAGCTGTGTATATGGTAATTATAGTAGGGAGTTCCCCAAAGACCTGAACATTATTTTAAGAGTTCCTCATGTTGAAAAGGTTGACAAAGTCTGCTTTACCTTTAAGAAAATGTACTTTTCCCCTGAAGTTGGTGAGATAAGAATATATGTTGAAGTAGAGGAAACCAAGATGGGGATGCAAAGTGCCTCTTGTTAAAGGAAAACTGTCCATTCTGTCCTTAGGTGAACCACTGTAAATTTTGGTAAAAGTTTCAAATAAATCAGCAAAGGTGCTGGGAAGCCACCCATTACGGCAATAGATTATACCGGGGGTCCGCTAGTTTTTTGAACTACTAGGCCATTTCAGGAGGTCAAGGCGGCACACTAGGCCAGAAGAAACAAGGTGTCCAAGGAAAGTTTTTTCCAACCGTGACTGCAAGCAAGCAACCTCAGTGTTGCACTCATTCACAGTGTAGTATCTGTACGTGTGCTTGGCATTGAAATTCCCCTTGAGATTCGACCACTTGAAAGTGCTGTTGGTGTTGTTGCACACTAAACATGGGGATTTGTTGCTACCTTGGACGAAAAATAATTCGTCAGTCAATTCAGGGATGAAGACACAACGTTCGAGGTCAACCTTCCCGAGACTGGTAGCTGCACGCTGCTTCTGCTCTTTAGGTATAGTAATTGGGGTTACTTTGCGGGAACTCTATGATATCGCAGGAACTGTCGATAACTCAACAATTCAATTAGGCAGGACCCAACAATAACTAACTAGGGGGGCGTTAGGCTGGACTGGAATACTGGCTAGTTTGCCTACCTCTGGATTAGACCAAGCAAACCAAATTCATTAACAAAATTTACAGCAGAAACAGCTCCATTTCCTGTGCACCCCCTCCCCCTCCTCCAATCCATATAATTAGGAGAATTGTATCCATTTCATTTCTTGCACCTCATTACATTCATAAAGCACTATGCTGCATTGGTATTTGATTATTTCACAAAATCTTCCCGCTTCCCTGCAGGTCAGCCGTCTTACCTGGTTCACACGCTGGGATGAGCCAGAAAATGTTCCTCAGACGACATCAACAGAAACGGCTTCCCAAAAAAGAGACAGTGTGCCAGAAATCGGTGTGGATAAAGCCGATTTAAATTCAACTGATGGAATGGTTGACAAGTCAACAGAAAATTTGACAGGTAAAAGGATACAAAATTATATCAGCTGCTACTTTCATGAAAACGGTTTTATATTGGGGATAAGCCGGCACGTAAAATTATACAGTACAGAAAAAAAATATTTCAAGATGAGAAAAAAATCCGTGCAGGCCATGGGTAGTCAAGTATTTAAGACCTCTTTACAAGCAGCGAGTAAATTGTAAAACACAACCTTACTGGCCTCTGTAGCTGGATCTACAGTGGAGCAATTCATTGTCAGAGCATACAAGGGAGACTGTGAAGTCCTCAAAGTCTGGTCTTTAGCCAGCTGTAGTTACTCAGCCCTCTTTCAGTGCACTGTGCCAGTATGTGATTACATAAAGAATAAATAGATGCAGGTCTCACTAATAAAATATATAAATGGATGGGAGGGGGAGCATAGGAATAGGAGCTTCTTTTGCTGTAAAGTTTATGGAGGGATTGCTTCACAGTACTCTCTGCTACAGAAATCAGTGAAGGCTTGTAACACTCCGTACTGTTTTATGATATATAATTACCCCAATGTACACAAGCCGGTATTTTGCAGTAGGCAGCAAACACAAGGTCCAAATTCATAGTTGTGTTTCTCAACCAGGGTTCCTCCAGAGGTTGCTAGGGGTTCCTTGACCCATGGGTAATTTGGACCATCCCAGGCCAGTTACCACTGACACCAATGATCTTTTTGGCTATCTGTAAGAGTACTTTCCACCAAGTACCACTCTCAAATATTATGAGCTGTGGATATAACATTTACAGCAGGGGTTCCCGAAGAGCTAAAAGGTATTTCAAGGGATCCTCCACATTAAAAAAAAAAGTCAAGAAAGGCTGGGCTAAGCCCATGTTACATCTTATCTAGATCAGGGATTAAAGATTTAAGGGGTCCTAAAAATTCAGAGTGTGGATTATCTTAAGCCAGCAGGTACCTACCCCCATCTAGGTGGTTCCCAAACTAGTTCTCATTACCTGTACAGAATTGATAAATTATTACGGACTTTGTCTTTTGTAGAAGGTAAGTCGTGTGTTTCCCGCCTGAAAAGTGTAATCTTCTGGCTTTGTGGGATGGAACGGAAGAACGCCCAGGAAGAACAAGCCCTGGCTCCACCACCTGAGTCACCAAAAGTTCTGTTATCTGAGCGACCATTAGTAAAACATGTCCTGAACATCAACCTCATCCTGTGTATGAGTGGAGCCATCTTCCTCTGGGGTTTCTTTGGCTAGAGGAAGAAGATACATCTCTGTGGTTGGATGAAGAATCCTCATTAGTGCCAATAAATTGTAGAAGGAATTATTCGAGCATCAACAATATATATGCAAACTGCAGACTTCTACAATGAAAAGCTGGGACAATGAGCTCCCAATAGACTTTGTCTTTAATGACTTGGCGAAGTTGTGATGGTTCCTCAGGATGACACAATGGGACCTAACCCATCACAAAACAAAAGGCCATCACTGCAATCTACATGCTAAATCCACATACAATGGATTCTCATGAATTGTAAAAACGCTCTTCCTTTTTTCAGAATGCAAAATAAAAAAACAAAAATATTACAGCGAACCTAAAGACTTGATATCTCTTATTCTAAAGTACAAATAAACTCTGCACATGTACTGCATTAAAAAACACTCACAGAAGATAAGTGAGGCCACCTCAGCAAAATGCATTGTAAATCATTATCTTGGGTTTACTACATCAGTTATTGGCCATGAAGGTGTCAGCACTGCTGTAATTCTTTAATCATTTTAGGCCAGGTTTACTTGTCAGCAAACACCACATTACACTGCTATTCTACCCTGGAAGAGTTGTTGCCATGTATAAACAATTAATAAAAAAAAAAATAATCATGGTGTATACAAGGAGATTGCAATAATAAATATAAAAATATTCTTACAGCACCATCTGTTGGTGGATCCTGAAATTATTCTTGAACAATCCAAAAATGATGGAATTATCGTTAATGTATGATATATTCATTAATATATTTAAAAAAAAAAATACCAAGCCATGTAAATGTCACACTGCAACACTCATCTTGTCTGCAGTGCTGTCCCCAACTGCTGCTAATAATCCTGGGATTAGATAATGCTGGCCAATCTCATTTACCCTACTTCCTGCAAGGGAAACTTATTAAAGCTCCCCAAGACAAGAAAAGATAGATTTTCATGGGAGAGCCAGCAAACCTGGATTGGATCTGGTCCAGGATTGAAAACTTTTGCCAAATATCAATATTTCTAAGCAATCCATCCCAGGATTAATGGATCACAATGACATTTACAATATAAGCAATCACTGCCAGCTTTAAACCAATATAGAATTTTTAAACTTTTATTTTATATTTGTGCAGAAAACCACTTGTAAGCAAAAGGTGGGCACGTGTGTGTCCAAAACTCATCTTCAAGAGAATGTTTTCCAGTCCTCCTGAAATCTGCATCCCCTGATGAGAAAGTCTTTAATAAATTAAGGTTCCATTCCAGTACTGAAAATAATTTAAATGTAAAGTCTTTTCTAAAATGCTGTGTTGCAGTCTTGCTACATGCGGTCCAGGTATTGTAGTCCGTACTTCCAATATGTTCCCGTGGAGGTCCTGGGGTACCGTTCAGCCGTTCTAGCATATCCTCACCTCCTCTATGCAAACTCTGTGAAATCGTCCACACCAGATATGAGTCGCGTTCGTTGACCGGTTTCAAATGGGCCACTGGCTGATGGTGGATTTTGGGGAGGTGGTTTGTTGGTGAAGTTGTGGATTGGATAAGGCATATTAGCACTCATCTCCAGCAGCTCATCATGGATCTGCAGGAAAAAATTTAGGTTATTACATACAATTTGACAACCTAAACTCCCTAAAATGTGCTTAAAATCAGATTTCCATGTTAGGTGCATGCAGGCATCTCAAGTTATACAATTACAGTACTCCCACTGACAATGCTTTCATCTCCACAAGGACAGAGACATCTTTGTTCCAAAACATCATCCTGGACTGGAAGACTGAGCTGGTTTAGGCTTCTTTCACCCTTGCAGACGAAAACTGAATGCTTAGCTTCTCCTAGCTGCATAACAAACTGCTGCTTTATGCTCAGGAGCAGCAAACTGAACTGCAGGGCAATATATTTGCAAGTATGGCCCTTGTGTTTGCAATGATTGAGGAAAAGCAATCACATGGCTTGATGTACCATGTTGCTTCCAGGCACTGTACCACAATCCCGATGCAACGCAACCACATAACCACATGCACAAAATGTTTCTCAACAGCTCTCATCCCATTTGGCTTAATAGCAGAGGTTGTGAGCGTAGTTGAGAGCCATAAAAAGAGGAGAGGAGATGGAGGAAATGTATCTTCTGGTCTGCAGCGGACTGATGGCATCATCTCTGGGTAGCCAAAGCCACTGACTGGATCACAGGGTGAAATAAGGGTGACACTTTATCAAAACAATATACTTTTGCTGTATATTGTGTTGCCTGGAATGTATAGAAAACAAAAATGTCCACAAATGTGTTGCTTCTCATACTTGTATGAAAGGGTTATCAGGAATCCCATTAGACAGGCAAACCTTTAATTTATCCTTTACAACCATGAGCTAGCCTAGGCAGAGCATCATATAAGGATGACAAATATCTGCAGTGATATGTCTCTTTATGCAGACATTTGGATTAGAAAAGAAAAAGAAGTTTGAACTGGGAAACTGATCTTAGTACACCTCTGTAGCAGCAGCAAGTAAAATTCTAAAGTGGGACTGGCAGATTTACCCGGCTATAATAAATCAGCTCAGATTATTTCCCATATTATGCATGAAGCATGAATATTGTACAGTGCAGCCTTGTGGGTGAAATGTCATCTAGGTCATCTAACAATGACAGGCAGTACAGGGAGAATACTGATAGAACTGGATATGGATATATGTCTGTATATATTGACTTTTATATTGTACACACTTGGCCATACAGTATAATGAATAGCAGACTCCTACACATGACATGCGGTGACCTACCTTAGGCCTCATCTTCTTAATGTGCCGAAGCCGGGCAACCCATTTGGAAGGGTAGATGTCTGTGGGGTTGGATCTACTGTGGTGTACCTGAGCTGCCATCTAGAAGGGGAGAGAGAAGTCAGAGGTAATTTAAAAATGCTTTTATCAGAGAATAAGCACAGCTTTGGCAAAACCAAGGCATGAGAAATCATTCTCAATTGCCTTCAATGCACTGAAATGGAAAACACAGACAGTCAACCTTCAGGGACACCAAGCTAAATCAGAGCTTACTGCCTGTACAGAGCAGGTATGGCATGGGCTTAGATGTTCTGCTTAAGCTTGGTGTTTACCCTCCTAGAGGCAATGTCCCATTTCCCAGATCAATAGAAAAATTCCTACGTTTGAATGAAGAGCCATCTGACGAGCCAAAAACGGAAGGTTTTTATCAGACACGATTTTGGCTACTGAGATGTCGACCAGACCTTCCATATCTGCAAGAAAATACAAACCAAATTTAATAATGCAAGACACTTAAAAAGGGAATTTATGACATTGATAAATGCTGACAGTGTACAAATTAAATTGATAACTATGAACAGCCTGGAAAATGTCTGTGCCAATGACATCATGATGATTAACAGAAAATTAAAAACATTGAAAACAAAACTTGGGAAATTTCCACTTCCATCAAGTTTTTGTTTTAGACTAAAATGACCATAAGACTATCATAAAGGATTCAATGAGAACAGTTTTACCATTACATTACTATCTACAGTCTTCTGCACAATTCTGTGCCGGGACAAAGTATCTACCATTACGTCATCCCGGCCCAGTCAATGAAAAAAGCCAAAGGCTCTGAACCTGGAGGTTGAAGTGCTGGTGATGGGAGAGTATAGGGGCAAGTATTGGAGGTGATGAACTTACTATGTTTGTCTTCCCTTCTGGAGACTGACCATTTTAGTAAAATGTTTCTGTCCCACTGTAAATTATTCTAATAGACTTTAATCTTTGTACATAGAAAGAAATAAGGGATTTTTTTAGAGCCTAGGATAATAAATGGTAATCACATCTTACAAGACAAACAGCTTCTCACCTTTCCGACACTGCAGGTAGACCAGGTTACTCTCACAGTCCAGGGGCTGAATGTTCACATCCACAAAGTTAAACTGACCCTTATATAGGAGGAAGAAACAAATTACCCATTAGACTCTATAAAAGTGGCTGTGAACTTGTTATAGGAAGGTGAGAAAATGATTTCCCTAATTAAATAAATAAGCAGACTAGGAAAAATGCAAAAGTTTGAAGAAGTTTGGTTCTAACCTGAAAAGGAAGAATAAACATCTAAACCATAATACACAACCCGCCTTTACCCCGACCTTCTTACTCTAGGTGCATAAAACAGATGGTCATGTGACCAAAAATCAGTACATCATCCCAGCGAAGGGAGAGAATTAGAGTTCAGTCTGATCATAAGAGTAAATGTCAATAATGTGACCATGCGCAGCACACAGCAATTGTTTCTTTAGGACAGATAAGAGGGCTGAAAATACTTTTGTATATAAAGAATGTTTTTTACTAACCCTCAGAGTGCCCAGTTTATAGAACTCTCCAGAATCATTGTACACGATATTTACAAAGTTGTTTCCCACGTGTCTCTTCTTGTTGCAGCGTAAAGGATCTATCTCCTTATTGGGCATTAGGGTGGTGATCTGAAAAATGACTGAACAATATTTTCTGAAATTAGTATTATGGAAAAAAAAGAGCTTACAGTCTCATAGGAAGTGTGTGCACAACATACACAAAGCTATGGGGTTCCACCTGTGACAGTACCCAGGCCCAGCGATCAGCTGCTCAAATAGGAGCTGGGTTGTAGGGGGAATGAAGTGGTGTTAGAACTACAGGCTTCTATACAGGATGGTTCATACTGCCTCTGGTAAAGTAAGCTTGTGTCTTTGCTTAGTATAGGCAGAGCAGAGGCTTGTTTAAATTATTCATTTATAATATTTCTATTATTAAACAGGATTTATATAGGGCCAACATATTACACAGTGCTGTACATTAAATAGGGGTTGCAAATGACAGACTGATACAGACAGTGACACAGGAGGAGAAGAGGACCCTGCCCCGAGGAGCTTACAATCTAGGATAATATTCCTGTTTGTACCTTAACGCTAGTTGTGTGCAATGCACTGCAGCCAAAATGCAGCAAGCTACCACATCCACATGCTCTTCTGGGTTTGTCCATTTACATCAGCAATAAGCGACACCATTGGAAATAAGCACATAGGATGGACCATCCATGGCCCCCCAAGTCTGGATGATAACCAGAAACCCTGACCAGATAAGCTTTGCTCCTTCATCTGTGTGAAATCTGAATTAACAGATTCTATTAGCATGAAGTAAAGGTGTTTCCCACAGAAACCATCCTGTTCTCCTAAAAGCTACTAAATCTGATTTGATGCCTCAGACATACTACTTCTTCCCTCTCGATGTGTAGAATATTGCTGAAATCTGTTTGGTAACCTTACAAGCAGTAAGACATGATGAATGGTATGAGATGTGTGCTCCATGAATGTTAAGATAGAATGATGTCATACCTTGCATGATGTCATCATGCCAGCAGTACGTAAACTGACCATCATCTCCACACCCGTCCAGACCTCCTAGGAAGATCTTATCGGGCTGTGTGTCCGTTAATTCGATCAGTTTTCCTAGGCCAGTCAGGAATTGCGTGTACCTGTAGGAGCCGTGCTCATTGGACAGAATTGCTTGCTCGTCTTTTACCTGTCACACAATGGAACAAAGTCAACAAAAGGGCCCCTATGTGAGACCAATCCTCCCCACCCCAATGAAAAATTAAACAGGTTAAATAAAATAATTATCTGTGGCTAACCAGTAGGTATGGAGTAGCATGTATTCTTTTCATACTGACTGGTTCTCTTTAATAGAAAACAAATTGAAATAGTAATAGAAAAGACAGATGTGAAGAACTCAATACTCACTTGTCCTTCCCCAACATACAGGACTCCTATCTTGTGGGAATCATAGGATGGGATGTTATCAAGTAGCTTCATTGTTCTGTCAAATGTCTGCAACACAAAATTTTAATTAATATAAGAGATTAAATACAATCTACAAATGTCTACCTTG
>NC_092864.1:13896971-13918455 GCF_032062135.1 Pyxicephalus adspersus
CCATAAGAAGAAATTTTTCCTTAGGCTGCTTACACACGTTAGACTGAAAGATGCATGAACGAGTACTGTACGTACAGCACCATTCTGCTCTATTGAGAGGGGAGGGTAGGAGCGATGGAGCGGCACCTCTCCTCTTCACTTGCATTGCGGCCGTTCATGAATCTGCTAGGACAGATGGCCGCTGTACACACGTCAGATTCTCATCCAATACTAGCCCTGAAGCTAGTATCGGAGGAGAATCATCTTGACGTGTGTACGTAGCCTTACACTTGGCACATTGCCTGACTAAAAGCTAACCGTGACAATCTGTTCATTTCCAGAAGTAACTGGTCAATAATTTTACCTAAAGAGAAACTAAATTAAAAAACTAGTCTTTCAATTTAATAATCTATTCTAATGTCAGTATTCACTGGTGGCACTGGGTCAGCTTGTACCATGAAAATTATACATATTTATGAAGTGTTTAGAAGTGGCAAGCTTGTGACTGGCAAGTTTACATTTTCTTCCTCTCCTGACCTTCTCCACCCACCTCCCCCCACTGCACGTCCCTCAGCTGGAGCCCTCTGCATGGAGAGTTCACAAGCTGAGAAGAAGCAGGAAGAAGCTGCAGACGGAAGAGTCGCTCATGAGAGTACGAGGCGAGGAAAGAAAAAAAAAATCTATATAAATTAGGGTAGTGGGAGTGGAATGGAAACACTTCCACCAAGGATGGCATTTCCCGGAATGCATTTCACCACCTAGGCGATGAAGAGACCGAAGGGTGTGGCTAGAACCCGTTTTTCATGTTTAAAAGGTCAAAAGCAAACTTAAAAAAAAAAAAAAGTATTCAGATGATTATAACTTGGGCTTATGTTATCCATGGGCCAAAGTTGATTTTGTGAGTATAGGTACGCTTTAAGTGGCTCCTAAAGTCCTTTATAAGGCCTACATAAGAACTGGAAACTGATGAGCTGTTGCAAGCCTCAAATTTGTGTGCTCACTTGGTCTTACAGAACTGATCAACCATTGAGAGCTACAAGTACATTGAACCCATCCAATCATTTATTGATGAAAGAAAGCTGGTAATTTAGTGTGTAGGGAGTAATATGCCAAGTATGTCATGTAAGATGTCACCACATACATAAAAATGATCACCCCCTCTTCTTCTTTTTCATTTATTGCATAGGATAAGGAAACAAAGGAAATATAGAGAATGATTGTTGTGAGCTTCAATGTTTGGACAGACGATTGTGTGAAAACTTAAATAATCAGGATTAAAACCTGTGCTGTACCTTGGGTCTATTCCAGGCACTTTGTCGGCTTTGGTGGCCTTTGTGCTGTTCTTGAAAGCATCAATGTTGATCCTTCTTCCACGCCGGGATGGTTCAGAGTCAGAAATGGTATGGCCTCTGGGACGGTACCCACTTGGAGACAGCGGAGGTTGCTGCGGCACCCCTGGTTCAAGCCGGGTTCCAGCTTCTGGCTTAGAGCTGTCCTCTTCTACTTTGGAAGAATGGCTGATAGGTGGCTGTGAGCTGGGGGTCTGCAGCAGCGGCCTTGCTTCTGGCGTCGGTGTACTGACCTCTTTAGCCTCAGGTTCCTTGGGCAGCTCCTGCAAGGTCTGCAGTTCTGGGGAGGAGCTGGATTTGCTCAATGTCTGTGAGGGCTGGAAAGGAATTTCCCGTGCTGACCCTTCAATGGGGATTCCACCAAGTTCGGAGTCTTCTAGTTGTTGCGAAGACAACTCCTGACTGGAGGTGGAGGAAGACTGTGCAAAAAAGATAAAAAGAAAGACCTTATGAAGTGTGCAATCATCAAAATTGCATGCTTTTAGTTTATTTTTTGCTTGACTAATTATAATATTATATTTTCATTTTAACTTCCAATAGCTAGACCTAGCTGCTTAGTTTTGCAACCATTTTTTCATATTTATACACCTTACTTCAGCACTCTTGTCAAATAATTGGGCTATATTTCCTGCACAGGGGTCATCTTGTAAGATTTGGTGTGCAACCAACAAGCACTGTCATGATAGATTTCTGAACACTATTCAGTGTGCCATGGTGCTACAGTGATTGCTGGGTTTGTTAAGTTGTTGAGTAAGTGTTCCTAAAATATAATGTTAACCAAGAAAGTTTGTGTTAGAAGATATACCACACCAGAAACTATAATCACAGTTCTGAATGAGGCGCAGGGAGATATTTAATGTCTAGGAAGGCCCACTACATCAATGCTTTATTAGGGATTAGGGTAATATTTAGGCACCGACCCAAGAAAAAAGGGCAAATGTCTGCCTTCGCCCTCTCTGCCCAGTCCTGGTGCAGTGTTAATTAACCCCCTAACGTTAACCCCCTAATTCTGTCTGGATTTTCATGCCCAATATTTAATAAACGGAATTGAATAATAAACTATAAATAAAAAATCTGTTAAATAGTGAAACCTGTAATATAACTGTACAGTAGCATATATATATATATATATATATATATATATATATATATTTTTATTATGATTTCTTTATTTTGGACTCAATACAGCTATTTTGTATTGAATCCAATACAAAATTATTTGAATTTCCATCCACGCCTCCTGCACAAATCGACGCATGCAGAATGTCTCTGCAGTCGCCGAGAGAAGATCGAAGGAGGACGCTGCCGAGGACCTGAACAGACGAGCAGTACATCGGGGGATGCCAAAGAACCAAGGTAAGTGTTTTTTTTTTATTGTTTTTTAGCGACCCTGAGTGTGTCGGGATTGCAGGTAAAATCCACCCCGAGTCACACTGGGGAATACCGCTAGGGGGGCTAAAGGATTTTTGGAGACAATGCTTCAGTCCACTGTTCCCATTTTCTCTCCCCAACACTGGGAACTTCCTGTGAATGTGTTAAACTTTCTTCAACAGCTAAGCATCATTTTCCACAGAAGGACTACACCAGAACGGGCTGTAGTCCTTCTCCTGGCTCAGCTAAGGAGCTCACAAGAAAGAGGTGACAATCCTGCCATTAGATAAGGCTGGCCACCATATTCGGTTTATGTTAAGATACGGGCATTATAAAATAACACACTCACCCTGCTGATTCCTTCAGTCTTCTTCTCAGTTTTGTCTTCACTTGGCGTCTCATCAATGGCTACAGCTTCAAAGTCCTCAAGCTCCTGGGATGCTGCTGGAGTGGTCATATCTGCTTCAGGTTGGGCGCCTTCCTCCACCAGCACAGAAGTCTCTGGAAACAGTAGAGGTTCATCACATATGGAACATGAAGCATGTCCTAGTCAGAAGAAGTCTAGGGTGATTTGTAAAAACTGGATGTAGGGAAATGCGGGAATGCTGTCCACAGCAATCAGATTCCTCTGATCATTATTAAATTAAAGGCAACAAGCAGAGATTGGCTACAAAAAGCAATACAGATGCTTTTAACTCCTCCATCTTTTATTTATCAGACCCATTACTGGAATCTCCTGAGAAAGTATCACATTTGTTAACTTTCCATTTTGATATTCTACATCCATGCGGTTGCTGTGCATGTAAATAGAGTATCACACAAGGACTTTTGGAAATTTAATCTTCTATTTACTTTTCTAAAAATAATTATAGGGTAAAAAGCATTACATAAAATGCAGAAATCTATGTGACCTGTAAAAGAGATTAGTTGGACCGTGCATGGACCCATTTGGTTGCTACAGACAGCAGGCTTGGTATACTTTGATGACCATTTTGACTTTAAGAGGTTGTGTTGGAGGCTGCACTTCTGGAGCACAGTTCAAGCTATTTACTTAACATACAGAGTAATAACACCAGGTTGTCTTACAGTTACAATTATGGATCTCAGCTGTGTCAATATGATCATGTATGACCAGCCTTAGGCAAATCAATGGGGATTGTCATTCCCCCGAAACCAGTAAGGCTATATGTGGCCATTTGTTGCATTGGCCATGTGGCCAAACATTGACCATTTTCAGGTGCAAAAGGATCACTACCCCTTGTGATGTGCTACGTCAAAAAACTCAATTTCCATGTAATGGGCTAGATTGGGTTGGTGACCAAGCTGCATTGCTTTACTGTTAGAGTACACTTAGGATACAGACCTGGTTCTTTGGTGATTGCCTAGCTTACTAGAGTGGGAAAAAGCAAACCATAAATCTTTTTACCATTTAAAAATTTAATTTAGCAATTCCCCTGGCATTTGTAATATTAGCCCCATGATTGCCTATATAGTCAAGAATGAGGCTCTAAGTTAGGAAACAAACTTGATACTTCCCCATGAAATAATCACATCGAAGAAAGGTTTGACATACAGAACCACTGACACTCAGAATGTTGAAGCTACACAGCAATAACAATTGACCAGACTACACAGTTAAGCTTCCCTCCCTTCTGCAGTGTTTACAGCTTTCATTCTTCTGATACGGCTCTCAACAAGATCTTGGGGAAATGTTTAGAGAAAATGCTTTGTATGTTGTAGCATGGAGTACCCCTAACTCCGGGTATGGTATGCTACAACATACGGAACCTAAAACCACCTAAACACAGTCATTTTGATGTCTACATACATTGGGCACATACGTAGGTTTAATGGTCAGATGTTTAAAATCTTTTGGTCATAGGTTGCGAGATAGATAGGAGAGCTGACCAAAAGTAATTTGCCTAAAATAAAAATGTAACCATGCCCACCATGACTCAAATACAAAACTTTGAGTAACTAGAATGAAGTGCACACATCACCTTTAGCCATACATAGCCCGATGAGTGAAATTTGAGATACAAGCATGGCTTGTGACAGTGCTATTTAAGCAAAAGCTTTACCCCTAGCATTTTGATCTACGTCATTAGTTAAAAAAAAAAACCAAAAAAAAAACCATCGCAACCTACCGAACTAAAACTTCCATGGAACACAGCGATGATTTCAGCACAGTTAGACAAGTCAGCATGCACTTCCAGTAGGACTCGGCAAAAGCTTTGCTTATCTCTGACAAACCAATCACATGCGCACTCAGAAGCCCATGCCACAATAAGCTCCCACTTTAGATTTTCCTTGATTAGCAACAAAGCAGAAAAATAACATGAATTTTGTAGTAGGGTTGCAAAAATGGCACAGGCTTGTTAATGGGTCAAAACACAAGTTTTTGAGGGGATCCTTTTATCTATATGGATATACCTGCCCAGGAAATGCTCCTAAGCAGCTTTCCTTGACCACTGGATGGGGAGATGGGAGAAACAGAGGCCACTGCAATGGGAGAGGAAGAGCAGTTTGCAAGAGGTTGAAAGACAGTACCACAAATATAGAAGCAGCACCCCACCTGCTTTGGTGTACAAAACTTTTTTTTATATTTTCCTAATCTCACTAAAGTCCCTTTTTTAGTGGGTGTTTTTCCTACTGAATACATTTTCTTAACATCTACTATTCATGAGGAAGCTCAGACAGACACAGTAACAAAGCTATTCAGATTAAACCATACCTGTGTATAGCTTGGTGGATAAAATCTACTGATGACATCCTGTCTCAGTGTGGTGGTAAGTCACACTTGCTCAATAGAGAACTTTTCGAGTTAATTAAACAGCCACGGGAAGACATCTGATGGATGTCTATGAACTAGTGACTTCTACATTTGTTGAACGTGAATATGTCACAACATGACTTAAGCCTTCAACTAGGAGAAAAATGTGACCAAGAACTTTTAGATATAATAAAAAATGATATATGGCTATATAGTGGGGAGATTTTAAACAGCTCCTCAATTGATGGTTTAATTTTCATGGTCATTAAAAAGAAATACAAGTTACAACTGGGGAGGTTCTAACTTCTTCATCCCTGGATAGGTAATGCTCGCAAGTTTTGTTACTGTTGTGGACATATTTATCAAAATTGCAAGGCAATGAAAGCTATCCTGAGTGCAGTGATTACTAAATCCACCTGATTGCGCATTATTAAGCTCATTGGCAGGGTGGAATGATCATTTTTCACCGGGATCATATAAGGAATAAAGTAGATCTTTCTAGAGGTTAAAAAAGTATCTAAAGATGGGTGACATCACACATTTTTGGATGGCTTATCTTTATTAATCTTTGTTGCAGCCCTCACTACAGTACTGTATATATATATATATATATATATATATATATATATCTCTTGTAGCAGCTTGGGTGCTGTGATACATTATAAATGGAAGAAAAAAAAGCCTACTTACCCGTGTTGGATCTCTGCAGAAGAGTAGGCTTGCCTGCGGCAGCGTTCAGGGAGGAGGAAGGCATTGAGAGGGATTTGTAGAGAGCCGTCTCTCTGTGCTCCTTAAATCTCTCAGCTGCCATAAGGGCATTGGATAATTCTTGAAGAGGCATGTTATTAATATCAGATGAAAAGGGACTCAGTGGGTTCTCCAAGCTCATCAGCCAGCTGGTATTACCTGGAGGTAAAAACATGCGTCATTTAATGTAACACTGATACCTGTGTCTGTCCTCAGAACAGCAATTACACACACTATCAAACCAACTGGGTTCAAGTTGATCTTTATACAACCTTGTCCTGGATACAGGGTGGAAAAGCTTAGGAACTTGTGTCTGGTTCAATTTACATTCTAAACAAGGGCTACGGAGGATTTTCCCTTACCTCCCATCATTTTGATAGAAAACCCTGAAATTGCAAAGCTCAGGACACAAACACAGCAATTAAAACAGAACCCGTCAGGCTTTTTTTTATTTTTCTTTATTGCAAATGTGGGACACTGGATCACATTTTTTTGAGAGCCGATAGAAGTTTTAATTTATTAGTTTAGTCTTGGCAAATTATGGCTGGTAGGAAGAGACAACAGGGTGGTATACACAGATAGCTCAAACAGGTATTGAATATGGGCCTGACAAATTGTAGCCCTTCAAATCTGTATGCAAAGAGAAACAAAAGCAGTACTCATGGCTTCATGACTGCATGGCAAGAATGCTAAACAATTATTCACCATGCTGCCTTCTTTTTCTCTAGTTTGTTGGTCAAGGTTGATGCTGATAAAATGTATTTACAGTATAAAATAGGATATATTAGGTTACAACCCTGTTAAGATTTATGAAGATTTATGATTACCCCCCTTGTTCTCAGTTACTCACCAGTCGGTCTGCGTACAAGTATTTCTGCCCAGCCCTGGGTCAGCACTGGAACAAAATCAGCTAATGTTGCCTTCTCTTTCTTAACCTGAGGTCTGCGGGGGATTTTATCTCTGCTTCCTGGAACCCCACCAGCAGAGGACATGGATACACCGTCTGATCCAGCACGAAGGCCATGTCCACCTAAAATACCATTAATCGTGAGCAAATAATGCCTTCCCATCATGCAACATGCACAGACAAGCAAAGCTTTTCAACCTACAGCACATCAAAACAGCCATTGTGAGTGTTTGAGCAATTGAGGGACATAAGTACAGATTTTCCTTGCTTAACAACCAACCAGGTTCCGTTCCTGCTGATTTAGTCATTAAGCGAGGAGCATAGGATAGACCCGATCTGCAACGCTGCGTGTGTGGAGGATCACCAAGGAGGAAGACAGAAAAAGGCCCAGAAGAGACTTGTGAGAAAGTACACTGTACGAAACTGTCGGAGCTGGTCATTAGTGTGAGTGGTTGATAAACGAAGACTACCTGTAGAACCTGTAGAAAGTCAATGGGCTTTACGATTCCCCAAAACCCCATTTTTCTTTTTACCACTGCGTAGTTGTGATATACATATAAAGTATATTATTCATGGGCATTAACAAGAGGGGCTTGCTCTGCAATTAACAGCCCGCTGACAGTCTGCAATTAACAGTCTGCTGACCAGATGCAAGGACTACATTACATACACAGGTGCCTTACAAATATATTGCCAAACTGCTATTCTATAGCTAAGCATTATTCCTAATATTGTATATACTAAAACAGTTTACATGGCAAACATTACACCTGAACTGGTAGGAAAAGTTTTTTTCTGTTGCATTTCGGTAACAATTACAGGTTTTCTTTACCACCTCTATCTTGTAACTGAACAGTACAAAAGAGAAGCAGACTGATTAGCTGCTCTGTCACTGTCTTTTATCAGCGTGTTTCTTGTTAGTACATGCGTACTGACTGACTCCTTATCAGCAAATGTATGTAACATTTAAATGATGCATATATAAATACAAAGCTGCGTTAGTTTGTGCCATTGTTCTTCCAGAAGGTCAGGGATCTGTGATCTTTGCAATGATCAACTTGGCTGGATTTGGTTTAACTCCAGTAGCAAATTTGTCACCAGTGAAGTCACACTATTAGTAGTTTTCTGAACACAACACACACGACAAAGCTAGCAATAGCAGCTTTAAGACTAAAGACAGGACTGGTCACAGACAGGTCATGATGTGCTGAACTCACTAAAGTTCCCCTTTGAACATCAATGTCACCAGGGTGGAAAGAACTGAAAACAGGAGAGGAACCCTCTCCCAATGAAGTGAGCTCACCAGACATGGAGCGGACTCTGTGACGTGGTGTTTGCATACCCGGCTTTCTCGCCTGCAGGTCGATCCTTGCCGGAGCTTCTTTGGTTTGCTCTGTTTGCATAAGAAAGCTTGAAGGCAAAAAAGACAAATAAATAGTCAGAAATTCTTTGACAAACACTTTAATATCTGTAATAAAAGCTTGCCCTATTGGTAGGATTCTGCACTTTCGGTGTGGATTTAGCAGCATTCTTGACAATACTTTGAACAGATCAACATGGTTAGCCTTCACAAAGTGTTACACCAGGCTTTTATAGTCACATGACCAAATACCAAGGCAAAGGTCAAGTGAGCCTGGCTGAGGGAACTGACCAACCATGGAGAGCTGGACAGTTACTGCCCAAACAATTACTTCGCATTTTAGTGTAAGTGGAACCAATCATCATAAATAAATGGCGACCGGGCAGATTCTTTTGCTGTAGAAGGGATTGGCAATGTCCCTTCTACACAAAACAAACTTAACTGATCACAAATCTTTTTTACATTCACTTGGCTCCATTGCAGGCTGAAGACAGACAAATAATTAAGGACTTCTTTATTGATTTACCACTATTCAAGTGTTTGACACTTTACAAAGCATGGATAGTTTTTATGTTTTCCAAAAAACCTCATACACTGGTACTTATTACTAGCAATGTGTTATTGTTCAATGCTGTATTTGACTAAATAAGTACTGTATAAATATGTTAATGAAATCTGTAATATATCTTTACAAGGACTTCTATATATCTGTCATATCCGTTTACCTTTAAGTAATACAATCCCCTGGGGAAGCCGCTAAGGCGAAACGTGTCAGGACTAATAAGACCCATGACCCTCTACATATCTCCACCTCTCCCTTATGTCACTAAGGGGAAAAAAAACAGTTTTGAACTGTTTGACAGAAGCCTATTGTTTAGTAAGCAGTCCAAAATAGCTACCAAAGTGAATGGGAAATAGACTATCATTCCTATCAAACCTTTTGAGAATGTCTATAAATGTTGTATGTGTCAACTATATTGTTTGTGAATCACCATTATGATACGTTACATATTTTTGCCAACAAAAACCCCACTACATTTTTTGCTTACTTTTTTCTTAATTATTGATTATTCAATGAATAGTTCAATAAACAATTACCCGAATTCTGATTCTGCATCCTTCGGGGGCTCCCCGGGATCTAACCCTAGAAGTGACCGTGTCCCCCTCCCTACACTAGTCGTCACAGTTATCAGCTTGTTCCCGACAAGCCAGGTCTTCGTTCTTCCACCATCCAGCAGGAACTCTCCAACTGGTGACCTACAAAATATAAACATATAACTTAAAATGTGTTTATCGCCAAGTTAATATTAACCATATTGGAGACAAAAGAGTACAAAATAAGTTTATCAGTCTTCATTACATTATTATATATTTTTTACAAATTTCTTACATTTCGCTAAACCATCTATTGAAATAAAACCTTGCCTCACTTTTGTTTTATTTGGTAGTGATCAAAAATATTGGTGTTAGGATTGTTTTGCCATCTTAGGTTTCTTTTACATCTGTGTTGAAAAATCATGCAGTTGGCATCTCCCTGGGCACACAGCAAACTGCTGCTGTGTGTGTGGGAGAAAGAAAAATCACACTGCAGGTAATGCGCCTTTGTGTGTGGCTTTTGTGCTTTTGGGAACCACACCGCAATCTGATGCGCCAGCACCTGTGTGCATGAAGACTTTTAACAGCTTCCATTCACTTGAATAGAAAAAGATAGGACTGTGGTTGAGCTGATGGCTAAACACTGTAAGAGGACTGCACCAAAATTGTGAACCAATCCCATTTATGAATAAGTTATATAACTGCAAGATATATATAAAAAAAATTCTTAGGGCCTGTGTCAATGTTTTTTTTTTACATTTTGCATTTGTATACATTTATGGCAATGCAAAATCTGCTTAAGCAGGTCAGATGGAGACCAACACTATCAAAAAAAAAAATGCACCTGTCAGCGATCTCTGAATGATCTCAGAAGAGTCCCAAGCTGGTGGGAAATGAATGCCGCTGGCATCCAAGCATGATAGCCAATCAACACAGGCCATAATTTTGATGTGAAAATGGGTCACTCACCTTTTAGGAACGGCTGTGAAATTGGAGAACGCATATCTGGCCATCATGTCTAGACAGATCTCCGTTAGTTCAAGATGAAGGTTTTTCAGGCTGTCGTCGGCCTGGGCCATCGAGCTTTCATCAGCGGAGCTCAGGCTATTGCTGGTCATCGAGGGCTGCATTCGACTGAACAAAAACAACAACTGCTGTTTTATGAGCAAAAATGTGCAGAAAGGGGTCTTTCAGATCATGACTTATGCCCTGCAAACCTGATAGTGGATTTATCCTCTACAAGGCCTTTGAATGGTCAGATTGGGGAATAAATAATCTTAACTAGTGAGGTTAAGATTATAGAGGCACGAAATTGATGTTTTGAAGTTGCAATTTGTAAGTGACTGACCCAGAACAAGCAAGTGAGTTAGGAGACTTAACTGAATCATGCTAGGTGCAGGCCAGGGAGATGACAGACCTATACATAACAGAATGACATGTCAATGTTTTCAGCCTCATGTGCAAGGTCAATTAGTGAGAAGCTGGGCTGCCTCTAGTTAGGTAAGATGCCAAACAAACATACTGGAAAATAGATTTATGGTTTACATACGCTAAATAGCACACAAGTTCTCCATGCAAAGAAAGCATTGAGAACTTTGGAAGGTACTGCAGCCTCTGGTCACTCTGATCCCTTCCTGAAGAATACAACCTTCTACATATAATTCTGCATACTGCAAAAGGATAGTAAAAGCAGCATGTATGAATAAGAGATTACAGAAATAAACTGCAATGGGCAGTGGAGGGTAAAGTATGTCCTGTAGTATTGGAAACGAGGAACAAGTGCTACAAAAATACAATCATCAAAAGGCTGTGCCCCCTGAATATTTTTTAATAAACAAATGGCGTGGGCTTTTAGGGCCTAGCATTTTTTGTCATTAGGCTCTTAGGATTTAATTTATACCAAAAATCGTTGTCGAGTGTCAACATAGAATATATATATATATATATATATATATATATACACATACATACATACATACATATACACACACACGTGACTTCTCTCCTAGTAACCCCTCCACCTACCTGGTGCAGGTAATTTGGTCTTCTGGAGTATAATGTGGGGATTAAAGTCATGATCTGAAGACGTCTTACAAAAGTCTGAAGGTGGCTTTGTCATGCACAAACCATACAATGACTTAAGTTTACAATAATATCCCATTTGAGAAGAGTGCAGTGTAAGCCCAACACATTCCAAGAAAAATATATATGACCACAATACGTCATATGAAATTTAGGAAAAAGTAAATGGAGCTCTGGCTAAAGTGGTTTAAAATTCTCTACAAATGAAAGGACTGAACTGCAATCTTCTCATTTCAAAAAAAAAGTGTTATGTTAAGATCATCTATAAATTAAACTTTTTTCATAGGATTAAGTATTTCAGTCCAATACGTGCACTCTGAGTTAGGAGCCTCAACGGATCAGGTAAGGGTTATGGAATGGGTACTACCGGTAGTGTCTATGGCTGGCCATGCAAATCTTTCCCTGGCATGCAACCTCCCCCACTGGGTGCAATGGGCCCTGGTAACCATGCCCGGCCTCTACCTGTACGCAGCACGCTCCGACACACTGATGCTGCGAGAGCGAAAGGCGTTCGAGAGGTCTCTCATCTCCTTCACGGGGGACGAGTCACTCAAGCCCGGCTTGGAGGGTTTGGATAGCTTCAAGCTACCCCAATTAAGAGTGGCCCAATGACAGAAAGGGTTAGAGTGCCCGCCACCCAAACCCATGTTCCACACAAGTGGTATAAAAAAAAGAAAGTCACCCCACCCACACACAGGACGCCAGTGGAAACCAGTGAAGGGATGTGTAGAATGGGTACAGCAGTAGGCCCACGAAGATCAGTATTGGGGATACACCATAGAAAAGGAGAAACAGAAAACAAAAATAAATGCCACACACATGAGAAAGCCAAACAGCAACAAAAACGGAGCAAAAAAAGGGAAACAAACAGCAGCGGTATTGTTAAAAAGAGTCACTTGCATTCTGAGGTCATCAAAGAACTTGTCTTAACGTAGCCATATACAGAAGGACATTTAGGGCTCTATTTATAAACCAGGGAATCAAACATTCCCTCAAACACTCCTTAGTGGGAATCGTCCAAGTCGATGTGTTTCAACGGCAGTAATTCCCTTTATTATAAAAGGAGCCCTTAGTAGTATATGATCTATTGAAACATTTGTAGAAATACTGTCAAAATCATTTTGTGCGCAAAATGTGTTTTTTTTATAAATCTGCAATGGTTGGAGAGCTTACTACAGACAATCTGCTACTGACAGGTGCTTGGATTGCCACTTTCTTAGTTTTTAGAGAATTTTTAACATGCTTGAAGATGCTTTATACCAATTAGTGTCTTTGTCAATTTATAATGGCATTGGGAACCTAAAAGCCGGACCTCGGAAAAATAACTAAATACACATACATGTTTACCTGGCCAAGGTTCTAGAATTCAGAAAACCTTATCCTGGGATTTACACAGCACAGCCAGGTTGGTGATTGGCCTTTTCTCTTCTGTGCCCACCTCCCAAAGCCTGTTATTGGGCATTGAAGGAGCATCGGTAGACTGATTAAGTCAGGGGTGTCCAAACGTTTTGCAAAGAGGGCAAGATTTGGCTAGATGAAAATGTGAGGGGGCCAACCACTAACCAGGGTTAGTGCGAGTGTGTTTTGCGCAGGTCCGGCACACCACACGCACATTATAATGACTTAGGGGATTCCTGTGATGACAGAGGTTGCGGGCCGGTGGAAATCTGAACACAGGCCGCAATTGACCCCGGGCCAGACTTTGGACGTGCCTGAACTAAGTAACCTTTTTGCTAGTTTCCGTCTGGCTCCTACCACTGCTCCCCTCCCCCGGTCTACAGTTCTATTCTACAGATATTACATTCAAAATAAATATTCAGGAACATGCACTAGTTGCATTTATAATGGTTTGTTATTATAACCAATAGAGAACTGTTTTTTTTTCTCTCGGTTTTGGAGTTTAATCCTAATAACGCTTGTTGAGTATGCTTTAATGTACAGTTGTGTATGGATTAATCAGTATGTGGCTACACCCAGAAGAATATGTTCAAATAAAGCGTGCCCATTTAGGGGCAATCATCCCCTACACATAGAGAAAACATAACAGCCCAGAACACAAATGTTTCTTTTTTGAGTCAGATAACATTTCAAAGTGGTTTCCACATTTGCAACATCTTCCCAGCAAACCAGTTAATAGCAGTCTTTGCAAATTGGCTACTCTCAGGATCATGTCGGATAGGCGACTTCTTTAGTTAAAAGTAAAGCTATGGAATATGTAATAAAACATTTTAAGCACACATTTATCTCTATGTCTCAGCTAAAAATCACTGAAAAGAGCAATTTAAAGCAAAACACCGACAACATACTCTAGAATTTAATTTACCTTGCAGTGGCAGCAAAATACTTCTTCAAATGTATCAAATCAACAGCAAATAAATGGCTAACTAGTGGCAATATCTGCTTCAAAAATGCTCGTCTGACATGGTTTGTAGTGGCAGAATTATTTGTCTCTTTAGCAGCTGAGAACATCTTGGCTCAAAACACGGAGGACATTGCAATGGCCCTCACCAAAATCTTTCAGAGCCATATATTCATTGGTATTTGCTTTAAAATGTTTTAATGATATTCATCAGCTGTCAAAGACCTGCTGTCACATCATATGGGGACACAGTCCAGCCATGTATGACTACTACTATGAGGATGATGGCAAAATGTCCCAATGAGGACATCCTCGGAGGTATTTAGGAGGAAAATATGTAATTTGAACGAACATTGTGCTGGGCTAATTATTTCACCCGTGGCAGCAATAAGATGTGTGAAATGTGGCAAAATGAAAACTAAGTAAATCCACCTGTGAATAGAAAAGAGACATCATCTTGGTACTGCTGGACAAGCCTGAATACTTACTTCCTGCACATTCTATTTCTATAGATGCCGTCAAATGAGGGCTGAGACCACTCCTTGGTACTTTAGTCAACGAAAGGCATTGTGCCGTCAGCTCTAATGAAATTAGAAGCTGAGTACACGGTTTATAAACGAGTATTTATCTGTACTTAGAGAAGAACAATAGGAAATATGCAAGCATGTGAAGAGCTTTACTACATATGCTATTATGGAGATTTGAAACTTTATATGCCAGTCAGGCCCCAGAGGTGAAATCTTATAATTCCCCAACTCCACCCACCCACCATGGCTATTAGAATGCTCCAGACCTAAAAACAAAACTAGAAAAGACAATGGGCCCGATTTATTAGTTCTATTAGAACTTGTCACAAAGCAGCACCATGATGATGTCACTCGATGTGAAGGGATGAAGATGAACATACCTGTTTATTACATAATAGATCTCCCTAAAAGCAGGCATTGCATGTCAGTATGGTTTAATTACAATAACCGGCACAGGTGTAAAAAAAAAAAAATGTTAAACGCATACTGAGCAGAAAATGATCACAATCAATAGCATTTAGAAGAGGGAATGGAAGGTAATAAGAGAGCAAAGAACAGAAGGTTAAAGAAAAAAATAAATAATAAACATTGAATGAAGAAAATTCCACTTTAGAGAATGCCTATGACAGGTTGTTATTATTTAAATGTCACTAAGCAACAAAAATTACTGACATATTTCAAAATCTATGAAGGGAAAATGGATTTGTACGTAATCCAGTATGGGTGAACAAAATGAGATGGAACGTGAGCAAAAATGTACAGGTAAACTATAGTGTCTCAATAAGTATAAACTTGGTGATCACTAAAACACTTATTTGGAGGTAAGGTTTGAAGTCAATTGTATATTTTACTTGATTGCGGTTACATATTTAGATTAAATGTGGAGGTTTGCAATGGCAGCAAATGTAATGACACCTCCGATAGCATTTCCCTTTTTTCAAATAATGTACTGAAGCCCAAAACAAAACATAATATATTGTAGCAGGCACGTCAATAGATCTGGTGGCTGCAAAAACACACATCTTGTCCCTAGACAATCCAATGCTCATTGTACTGTATGTATTAAATGGGCAATGTTCTCACTCTAGGGTGCTCTCCTATTGTGGATTACAAATACGTTTCTGTACTTCACAAAAAAGAATGGGAAAGGCTGATCAATATTTGAGATAACAATACTGAGCACAAGAAGGGACAAAGATTTCTGGCCAGATCAGATCAGTAGGTACACATTTCTTTTTTAATCTAGAAAGGTATGTAGCTTAAAAACTTGGAGCCACGTTTTTTCAGTGTAATGAGAACAAGTAAAGGGTAGGTCTACAAATCTCCACAAGTAGAAAAAGAACATAACAGCAAGCAAGTAAACTGTTCCATTAACCATTACTATCAATAGTTATCTTTACAATAAGATTGCAAAACACATTCTCCCAATAAACACACAACAGTTTTCCTTTAGAGAAAGAACCATTACACTAAATAACAGGTCTTCAGGATAATTATTACAAATACCTTATACTTCAGCTAATCCTGGGTGGCTGGTAGAGAAAAAAAGATTTTGTCTGTTTGCTTTGCATTAATCGGAGAACTGCTGAAGGATCAGCTCTTCTAGAGGTATCCTGAAAACTGCCACTGTGTAAGTTTGCTGGCGATCTAGCATTTTCATGTGTTTGCCCCAGGTAAGAGCCATTCAATACAAAGACATGACCCATGACGTACCTTTTAGGCCTTTCATTAAGGCTGGTGCTTCGGGCTCTGAAGCTCCCTTTTTCAGGAGTGTCGTCAAAGCTCTGCAGGACATTAGAACGCAGACCCTGGGGGGGGAGGTACAGTAAGTAATGGAATTGTTCCTGTAAACAGAGCAGTGCCTCCAAGGTATGGTACAGGACTTACCTTAGTTATGTAAGGCACAAAATCTTTTCTCAAGGACAGTCTGCATCTGATGAACCACATAGCAATCACATGGTGGGCCAGGAATACAATGTATTGGTTAAACCTGGAGGAAAGAGACCAAATGGTGTCTTGTCATGTTAAATTATAGTAAGTCATTCTTGTAAAGCCAGGGTGGCAAAGGACGGCAGAAAACACACACTATAAATAAAGCAGAATCAGAGGTAACTAATAGTTATTTATGCAGCTTTGCATTTTTTTTTTTTTCACACTTGCGACGTGCCTCAAAGTTTGCTACCCACTTTAAGAAAGTCAGTCCCTAGCTCACATATTCCCAACATTACCCAGAAAGATGGGAAAGGAGCCCAAGGGAATACTACAGTGTCACTTGTGTGATAGCTTAGACTCTGCTGGGGATGCCGACATCATCCAGAAGTTGTCTCAGGGCTTTAGATGTCTACAAAAGGGAAGGTTTAATAAAAACCAACATGAATGAAATATATTGAAAGCACATATAGTCTTTTAGGAAGATTGTGGTTGAAACAAATGGCCTGGTTACTGGGTCTCAAAATGTCCACTTTTACTTCCCAGTTTAGTTGTGTTTTCACACAAAGTGTTAGCAAGTACTCACTTTGAAGGATTGGTGTATGGTAGTGAAATGGCAAACACGCTTGCATACTGCTCTGCAGCAAAGTTCCCAAAAAGGTGAGGTAACCGGACTAGAGCTGAAAGACAAAGATTATAGGATACCTTGCAGAATGCTGAAGTCAGAAGTAATCCAAAAAAAAAAAAAAACGGTCTATCAACATAATAGGCTACAAAACACTTGTCTGGCTTAAATATTAATAAAAAGGTACCCATACTGAATTAAAGAAAACAGATTACTCACTAGACAAGAACTCCAGCATGGGGATGGCCATGGTGACAGTGGCAGAGATGTGCGTAAGTTTCACAATCAGCACCGGAAGGGACTTTATCAGTATCCCTGGCATATCTATCATACACATGGACAGGGCGACTACACAGTGCTTGGCACAGCGATAGATCAGACCAGTCTCTAGGCAGCGAACCATTTCCTTCTACAAACAGAAAAGAATACAAACACAATTATCTTTCATGTTTCTGACCCACTAATGTAATATGTACACGGCATAAAGATATATACACCTAATAGAGGTGAGGTAGTATGTACAATACTGCACATCCCTTCACACCAACTTTCCCAGAAATAAATGGAGAGGAGAGTTTAGGTTTGGTTTTAATGGTATTGCTATGGGTTATTTGGATTATGTATAATTAGCCCCCAGGTTATTTGGATTTCAAGGTTTATGTATGAGCTATACGTTTTAGGGTGTTAAAGGGTGAGTGGCCATGACAGATATTACAGTGCAATTCCAAGATAAACAGTAAAACACAAAGATACCAATGCATTGTCCTTTTCATAAGCTAAAATAATGACAACAAAAGTCAGTATTTGTCTGTCCATTTCTGCAATAATGACCAGAACTATGTTCCATTTTAAAAATGGAACATAGTTCTGCTTTAACAGATGTCCAAGGTCAAAAAGACAAGCTCTCCCTTTCCTCAAACTGGGAATCCATAAGAATAAAAACAAATTATTTCTAGTTTCATGTTTATTAGATTTTGATTTGTCTGGAGCTCTCCTTATAGAAGTGACATCAGGTTCAATATAAAGATTCCAAAAAAACAAATTTCAACCAAATCAGAAGTCAATTTATCTTAACAAACTAGACCAGT
Organism: Pyxicephalus adspersus; assembly: GCF_032062135.1. Taxonomy (NCBI): domain Eukaryota; kingdom Metazoa; phylum Chordata; class Amphibia; order Anura; family Pyxicephalidae; genus Pyxicephalus; species Pyxicephalus adspersus. The sequence continues at coordinate 13,915,163 of NC_092864.1, forward strand.
ACCAAATTATAATTGATTATAATTGAGGCATATTTCTTTGCACATAAAAAGAATATGTGTCAGAATCCCTACAAAGAAAAAAAAAAATACCTGTTTGCTGATATCCAGATATGGATGGTAAGAGGTTAAAGCAGTCAGTACAGGAACCACAGCCAGCTGCAGGTCGGTACGAGAAAAACCATCTGGTGTATTATTCAAACGTTCAGCAGCACTCCGGTCTGAGAGCTGGAATACATAAAACATGTAATGAAAATATGTGAAGAAACAGACGTGAGGCAAGCTATCCCTACACAGTTGAAGCGAAGTTGTCTCTTGAATAATCTGCAAGTGCAGAAAAAGAATGTAATGTTTGCTGTTTTTGTGGCGAGGATTTTTCCTTCACTGCCTTTGTTGTCACAAATTATTAATTAAGATATGTAACAGAAAGCATGTTAATTGACTACAGAACTACAACACAGAAAGTTTAAGAGACTTGCAAGTACATGTATATTTCAACATTTTCTTGTAGTCTGTTACTACTCACCATGGTACAGAGAGATCCAGAAAGCTGGTCAATATTACAGGGAGAGGACAGGATGAGGAGTTTATACCGTAGACATTCAGGCAGTTTATTGAGAACCAGTTTGAGGACTTTCCAGTCCGTTTCCTACAAGGGAAGGAGTGCAATAAGTGTGCAGAAACAAAAAGTATCCGGCAAGAGACAGCAATACCGAATGAATAGGCCTGTCCAAGATTAGATCGGCTTTTAAGAATGTAATACCATACCTGCTTTAAACATTGCAGAATGACCCCAAAGGCCAGGGAGAAAGGCAGGCAGCCCAATCGAGGACAGCCACTTTGGGAAGAGAGGCTGGGGCTGCCAGAGGGGGGAGACAGAGTGCCAGCAGCCTTCCGGTCTGGCGGCCTCTTCTCAGGCTCACTCCTAATAGAGTTTAGAGATCAGAGAGGTTAGCTCACATTCCTATTATTAAGTGTCAAAACTACTTTGCAATGTGTATATGATTAGCCAATTTACATTGTAGGCAGGGCATACATGTTACCCGGTAAATTGATTTCAGAACTACAACACAAAGTTAAAAGATAAATTACATTATCTCTATACGTCATGCATGCATGTCAGACATAGGAGTAAAGATGGTTTAGTTTTGGTGCTCGCCAACAACACAAATCTTAATAAAACATTTTAAACATGGTGTTTGGAAGAATGAGCACCATTTTTAGGTTAAATCTACCCAGTGGGGACACAAACTATAATCAAAAAACAAATACACTTTGTTAGACTACGGCTAATATCATAAAATTAGATAATGATTTGGCACATTTGTAAGGTTTGTGCTTTTAGCAGACCACACTAGCACTGATGAAACAATTGATTGTGGAAATCCATTTGAAACAATCTTTTACAAGAGATTTAAATCAGCAACAGCTATGTGGTGTCCAGAGACATGGAATCATTTGCCATGCCTTGTATCATTACTGCCTGCAATGTGTTTGGCTACGTACTCAACAAAAAAAAAAAAAAAAATAGGTCTTATTTTCGGGGAAACACGGTATATTTACCCTTTGTATAACTAATTCACAACATTCAAGTGACACTGTCACTTTGTTCATACAACCTTCATCCCCATTCTATCACCGTGCCGTGTATACTCAGCTCTCCTTAGTACACTTCAAAAAAGCTGGGGTGTCAAAGTTTTCCGTTTGTAGATGATATCAATGGCCACCCATGTGACAGTGTGGTTGATAGGACCCCGACACTATCACATGATGGTGGTCACATGCTCCATACACTTTATAAAAACACCAAAACATAAATATGTTGACAGCTCTCAAACTCAAGTATTTGGTTTGATGAGGAATTTTTTCTAAGGGTGAACATCTGGATTCCCAGGAAGTTTTATCACAGAATGTCTGCCAAAACAAACCTCATAAAACTGTCTGTTGATGCTCAATGCAAAGGATAAGACATCCAAGACTTTCATTCGTACAATGCAGCGGGATTCATTCCTGTAAAAGAGAAATGACACCTTTCGTATTTATAAACAGGAACTAGTCTGGAGGCTGCACATCTGTTGTATCCAAACATGAGATCTCAAGTTATGACTTCAAAGAAAGAAACTCTACTATAAAAAAAAAAAAAAAAAAAAATAGACCAGGCCCTCTTCTAGGAAATGCTAAGGGAACCTATTCAGACATTGAATTCTGAAGTGATGAACTGACAATAAACCGAGCTGTGAGCAGAGATAGTTTCATAGATTTAGCTTTATTGAACTATAGAATAGGGCTGCTTTCCTTTTTAGTCATGTGACTGGAAAAATGCACAAATGTAGTGTGTTGCTATTGAACTTAATATACCATTAAATAAAGCAAGCAGGAAATTAGGAAAGTGTAACACATTGCCCTCTAATGCAACACACTAATGTAAAGATCTTCATAGAATACAATCAGTATTCTCAGAATTATTTTTGCTGGGTGGGAAGAAGCTGTAGGACAGTGGTGGCCCCTGTATTGCAACCCAGCTTTTCAGTAACCACCCAAAACCAGCCCGGTGGTGGGTTGTGCAACTAGCAAAAAGGGGACGGGGCGAACACAGTAATGGTAACTAGTTTTAATGTGTTGTGAACCAGCATTATAGTGCACATAAAATGCAAAGTCGTGAAAGGGTCCTGATTATAACAGAACACTAGACAACAAATAATTAATGAAATGGTTCTGACCTAAAGTACTTATCCATCAGCCTCAGAAGATCCTGCACCCATCCCTCCTTCCCCGGGTGGATGGACTGAGCTCTGTAAGTTATGAGGTTCACCACTGAGGCTGCCTAGAAAGACACAAAAAGACCAAAGATAAAAGACTACCAACCACACAGCCTAATGTAGAAGATCAGTCTTTAGGATCCATGTTGATGGCTGGACCAGTATACATCTAATAAGCCGAGAAGGATTTTGTGCAGTGTGGTTATTCACTTGTTCCTGGCAAAGAAGAAATGTTAGGTGGCAAAGGCAAGGCTGGTGTTTTTTTCTTTCCTGCCTGAACTTAGGAATCATAACACATTATACGAAACCTGAATATCAGTTATTAGCACTCAAACAATGTATAGGATGCCACTACAGGCTAAGACTGAGACAAACATTTGGACATGACAAGGAGAGAAAATGTACGGATAATAATCATTAGCTTTAGCTGTTTCAGAGGAGAAATGCTAAACTTAGACAAGTGAAGAACTAGATTATTACATTGGTAACTCTAGTTCCTTTTACGTTTGACTCTTTGAGGCTGCATCAATACAGGCA
>NC_092864.1:13919192-13960286 GCF_032062135.1 Pyxicephalus adspersus
TATTTCTGTCTGTATTAGTCTGTCATTTGCAACCCCTATTTAATGTACAGCGCTGCGTAATATGTTGGCGCTATATAAATCCTGTTTATTTTAATATTAATAATAATAAAAATAAAAGTATCCTTTAGATAAGCAACCTTTAAAAGGGGATAAAACACCAGTATGAATTATTTAAGTGCATGGCAGCTGAGTACCTGCAGTTGCTGGAACAACCTTTCGATGATATCAAGGAGCACATCCCATGTGGCTGCCTGAATTTCTTTCCCATACTTCTTTGCGAGTCGAGTGATGGACAGAACTATCTCATAGGAAACCACAGCATTTGGACAATTCATAGCCTATCCAGAAAATGAAAAACAAATGAAGTAAATGAGAAGTTCCACAGTCTGTTATTAATGAAAAACAGTCAATGAATGTAAAATGTTTAGTTCAAAGCTATTTATAAAAGTTATAAAACTTTTTCAATTCTAGTTCAGGATAGAGGGACAAAATCGACTCCACTGCCAGGAACTTGTATTTACGACCCTGATAAGGTGACCTCCACTCCCTCCCAAACTAACAGCGAGAGGTAGGACTCACAAGAGATGTAGCCATTCCACTACACACCGGCAAAACACTGAAGCACGCAGGTGGTAGAAGGAGGTTATCTTGGGGTGGAGAGCGATTTTGGCTTTGTTTGTCTCTCACTAGCTGGGAAAGCCTTTTATCTGCCTATGGTAAAACCTAAATGATCTGGTTGTTGCAGATCAATGACCTTTGCAAAAATGTCTAAATCTCTGGAACCACAACCTACCTTCAGAAATGAGGGGAGTACAGATATCGGAGAATTCTTTAGACAGAAGAGCCTGTGTGCTCCCCAGAGCCCCATCCCAACAAAGAAAACTGCCCCTCTCAACAAAGGAGCGTCTTCCCAATATACCCTGAGAAAGCAAAAAGAGCACAGATAAAGTTGCATGCTTGAGAAACACAGTGAAACACCTTACTTTAAACTAGAGGATACAAAACACAACTATGAGCGAGTAATGCCAAAAAACTATGGTGCTTTATTGCACAGTCAAGGTAAACTTTAAATTCAGTCTTCTTATCAACAGTGTAACAAAATTTTTTAGTTCATTCACATTTGACCTTCAATGTGAGGAATAACACTAGAGTACAATGATGTGTGTGTTTCATGGTATAAAAAATTATAATTATTATAATTATTATTATAAATTATAAATTACATTAAAAAAAGGTTTCTAAAACGGTAATTCATATTTTTAAGATGGACATTGAGATAATCTCTTAGGTGTCTATTTAAATTTGAACTCTGGTTAAATAAGGATGTACACAATGATGTTAGAATGCCTGCAACCAATAGAGAATTGAAAAGAAGACACCAAGAAAGATGATAGAGGTAAAAGTGCAGTTTATGATCCCTCAAGACAAAAGCGAGCATTTACCCCTTGCAACTCTCTGATAATAGCGTTAAGCTTTCGCAAGACTGATTTGCCTTTAACTACCGTGACTTACTTGTCTTCCATGATGCGGCTCATGGTGTAAACAGCCCTGTGACCAAGGTGTGTTCCCAGGAGGTTCCGCATCAGCTCAAGAGACAAAAAAATAATAATTCCAGAGAGTTGAAATAAACTAGATTCAATTTAGGACCTAAAACAAGCAACACAGGCAAAAAAATCCTACTGTGCCGATACTTCATAAAGAGACCTCTATAGAGAATAATTACACGATTACTGTGATGAGACGTTATGTGAAAAACAGGGTAGCTTAAGACTCACTACAGTGTAGAGTGATTTAGGGCTCATGAAGACATGTTTAATGAATGTGTAAATTGAATTTGTCAATGCATTTACAATAAAAGGTGGCATTAACACCTGCTTTGCTTGCAATCCAAATATACCTTCAAAACACCTGCTGTGTTCAGAAAAAAGCAATGAAACCAGGTCATAAGAAGCCTCTTAACGGTCATCTACATTGATTAAAATACAGTCCAGGTAAATCTGCTGATCTGAAATTGAAATGCAAGTCAAATGCAGGTTAACTTAGACCAGTATCAGCTCTCACCTTCCAGCAGGGCTCACACAGCTCTTTTACATTAATTGTTCGGCAAAGTGTGATGACAAATGTTGGGATGCTCTCTGGTGGCAGGCAGTTGTAGCAAACCACAGCGTCCAGTACCTTTAATGACACCTACAAAATACAAAAGGCCAACTTAGAAATGTTGGGATGCTCTCTGGTGGCAGGCAGTTGTAGCAAACCACAGCGTCCAGTACCTTTAATGACACCTACAAAATACAAAAGGCCAACTTAGATCTCTACTGTCAAAGAAACTCTGTATTTTTTGCTTTGAAATTCTTATTTCTTGTATTTACCACATTAATAAATTATAAGCGTATTGAGGAATTCTCATTCACACAACTGCACTGAAAACATAAATGCTTGAGTGCAAAGTTGACTGGTCCTCCAATCAAATGAAGGTATAAATTAAAATTGGTAAACCATAGCCCAAATAGAGCAGATACATCATCTCGACTTTATTGATCTGGTTAAAAAGGACCTGAACTATGGAAGCTGCATCTTGCATAGTAGATTGCATAGTACTGTTCACAGCATTGTCTCTAGGCTTCCTGCAGTTGTTGCTTTCCTTGCTATTGACTTACCATGCCTTACTTGTTTTTTTCATAATAAAACTGAAAAAAAAAACTAACCTCAATATCATAGGAAGATGTAGTCCGATTGCAAAGCAGACAAATCATTCTGTAAAAAATAAAACAATACTTTACAGATACAATGTATGCAGTGCCAGCTGGAATTGAAAGAATGATTACATAATGGTACTTACTGCACCATAGGAGCAATGTAACGTTCCAAGTAACAACTGTGAAACTTTACCAGATTCACCAGAACCAGCAGGAAATCTGGGGACATGCCCACCTCCATCCACTGGAGGACAAATGCAGCTGTAAGGAAATGGAGACTTATTACAATGAAGTTTCTGTGACACTCTGCTAAGTGAGAAGCAGACATTTTCAATCAACAGGGAGCAGAAGCTTTGCAGATTGCAGCTGTATAGGTGTGACTCAGCAGGGAAAGCAGGACTCATAGGAGTGAGAATTGCAGAGATGCCGTTACATAGGTTCACTAGGTAGCTGCTCAAGAAAAGCATCAGAATTTAGACTGGCTGATTCAGAACCCTTGTGTTACATGTCTACCCATCACAAGGGAGAAGTATTTCAGCTTCGGTAATAATTCTGTGGCTTCTGCTAATGTGTGAGTCTTTAAAGGTTGGACAAATTAGCTAAAGATACTATTTAAGGTGAAGTGCTGCTTAATACATTTAAAATATAATAACCACCCCTATGATATCATATAGTAAAGAACTCCTTGTGGATATGGTGGAAATCTAGACACAGAATGCCTTGTGTCTTTGATGGCACCAGGCAACTACGGACTGGTTAGGTTTGCTCTCTTGCTCATTAGCACAAAAACCATACAGGATACCAGATTGGCCCCAAGTACTGGCCCACCGTCCCCAGTCTGGGTGAAGCTGTAGAACAAGATAATGAAACCAAGCCACATTGGTACTTACACTGGAGGAATTAACTGTTATAAACATACAAGTAACATTTGCTGCAATACAGCTTTTACGATGTTACGTCTGTTAGAAATGTAATTCTATGCTGTAATAGATTCCTCTGTCTAAGCCAGTGTTTTTCTACCTTTTTAGCATTGGGAAACTTCTTGAAATAACTGTCAGGGAACCTCTGCTATAATTACTACACCCCCAGCTCACTCATTAGTGTGGTGGTCATTAGGAAAAATGGCTCTTACATTGTTGGCCATTGGGAAGAATGACAGCGCTCTTACACTACTCTGCTATTCACAGCTAGTGTGCTGACAGGAGGCTGAGCTGCTAAGAATAGCAGAGTAGTGTAAGCTGTATAGCCGCAGCAACATTTTATTCTATATTACCGGGCTGCTCTCAGAAAGGTTGGGGACCAACTGATGAACCATCCAATACAGTTCAAAAACAATTACCCAACAAAGAAATGTTTATTTTGGTCCAATTTTTTACAACCTCGTAAAAAGCTTCACACTTACATCTTCAAACTTCTTGGTTTTTGCCAGTTCACAGATATTATTCATTGCACGGATCCTAATACTTAAGGCACTCTCAGGGCTCAGCTCCTGGTGGGCAGACAGAAAACATAGGAGACATTACTAGGCAAAATTAAGAATCAGGAGGAAAGAATTTACATGACAGGAGCTACCCCTACAGCCTTGACCCCACAGCATTTACCTTTAGCATGTCTGGATGGATGATGTACTCCGGGAGCCTTTCAGAATGTTTGGATTTGGGACGTGGAGGCCCGAAACCCAAAAACATCTTCACCTTCTCCTTCAGCCCCGGGTCTCGGCCCATTTGCCGTGCCATGGTTGGAGTGATGAGGGGCCCTATGTGATCACATAAAGAGAAAAACACTGACCACACATGGAATAGAACAGCATGAATTGGGGCACAGACACAAGCCTAGCACCCCACTGTACAATGCAGAACTTAAACCACAAAATTAACATTTTTCTCCTCCAGCATGCATTGCAACAATTCTGGCAATTTTTACTGCAGACAGTATACTATTCTTGCTCGTAAAATACAGAGGCCAAAGAGGAAGATGTTTGAAATTTTCAGTGTTGCACATACAGTGTGCGCCATGTCTGAGAAACTTCCCCACTTGTTATTGGTCAAGTACATGCCGGGGGTTCCGCATTTAAAGTGGAATTAAACCAGAGTTACTCACCTGTCCTTGTTCCCTTCCATGCCACCTCCATCTTTGCCTACTGGAAGGGAAGAAAGTAAATCTTCAGCCCATATTGGCTGGGCTGACAAAACTCCTGTGCAGGCGAAGGTAGTTTGTTCAATCATTCCGGGCACGTGCAGGGGAAGCCGGGATTGCTAGGTATCCTGGCAACCTAAGATGAAGCTACACTTGTGCCGCTCAGCTTTTTGCCAGATACCCATAGCAATCAGGCAGTAAGGAGGGATTATCGCAGAAGGGACATCACAATAGTGAAACAATGACTGGCCTGATCACAGAGTTTCGCTTTGTGCATCTGTGTATACAGTGCTCTGGTGACCACAGTCACTGAAAGTGGGGGAGAATACAAAAACCTGAGTTGTCACTTGAACAGGATTTCCAGGAAATTGTTGTCTCCGTGATCGCTAATAGGACATTTTTCTCACTTTGGAGACATTTTCTCTCAGTTTCCGTGGTGTCTACGTGACGGATAAGACAGGGAAGTCTTCCCAAGTGCCAAATAAAATAGCCTGATGCACATTTAGAACTTCCCTACTCTATCCAAAAAGCTTTTATATACTGAAAAGAACAGAACTAATCCCTCTGTAAAGGGAAGGCATGATTGGATGAGCTCACATGACGTGCCACATCGGAGAGGACACCAACTTTATACCCTGTTCTGAATTATGTATATAGTCTGGGGTTATGGAGATGTGCACACCGAAAATGCTTGTCTTTTTTTTTTTTTTAAATGCTGATTGGTAGTACAGAAGATGTCAAGACTTATGAAAGATTCTCAACATCTGATTTCAAAATGTTGGTATACTACTGTCAGGGGCGGTGTAATCAGCACGAGGTCGGCCAGTTGGCAGGGTAGCAAATGTCAAATATCAGGGCATTATGGGTAGCAAATGTCAAATCTCAGGGCAACTATGAATACCACTCCCTATAAATCTATGGGAATTTCTAATCAGATTGAAATAGGTTGATTCGACAAGTCAAACGCAGGTGACTTGAACTTTGCAGAGGTGTCTCAGACTGATCTTGAATGCAAGCAAACTGCATGAACATCTACACATTTGGAAAAATGTAAAGCCCCACCATGGGGTTGTGACCTTCCCCACTAATGCACCCAATTCTGATGGTCACCCTCACACGAACGACTGTACACACGAACGATGTTCAACGATCGTCGTCCAATCCGATCCGCCGGTCCGGTCGTTCGTTTCCAACGAGTTTCCTCGTTGGTTACTTTTTTACGAACGATTTTTTGCCCAACCGATCGTTCGTCGTTCGATTGGAACGATAAAAATTGGAAGTGTGTACGCACCTTATGGGAACAGAAAGGCCACTTGAAAAAGGTCAACTGCAGGTCAAGTGCACCTGTCACACAGATGCAAGGACAAAAGCACAAATTAGACATGCCCCAAAGGTGTCTAGAGAACAGAAGATGAAAACAACATTGTGAGTTTGGTATCTGTAATAACCAAGCTAAAATATAATCCTTAGGATTTTTGCACATAATGAGCCTGTTAATAAAGCTCTCCAAAACTGGAGAAGATAGACTATTACTATGGATTCCGGAGGATATCTCAGCACCCGGCTTCTGCATAGTTCCATGGAATCTTCATACAAGCAATGGGTTGGCTGTGAAGCGGAGGTATGTATATATTAAATTGCCACCATGGGTAGGGGGCAGTCTGGAGGAGCAGGGGAATGACCAGCACACCCATACAGGCATTTTATGTTAGTATTGAGGAAAAGGGTTACGTGGGCTCAGGGTCGGGGCCACACATACATACTTGTATACACACACACATATATATATATATATACACACACACACACACATATGACACATGCATACATAAACATACAAGCACAGTATATAACACATGCATGCAGTAGCACAGAACACACTACATATACACACATAGGGTATCACAGGACATAAACATACAAGCACAATACATGACACAGACATGTAAACACAGAGTGAAATTCATTGCTGGTTGCCCCTGGTTACCAGCACACACCAGTCACCACCTCTCCCCGCTCTATGATTGGTCAACGGCCTCTACTGACCTGCAGCTCTCCCCTCACTGCTGTCACTGGCACGCGCCCACTCACCCAACTTCAACCCTCGGCTTTAGGGCCTGCAGACACCGCCCCCCTTCAACCCCCGGCGCCACGCCCATAGCCGCGGTCACGTGCAGAAACCCGGAAGCGCCGAGGAGGCTTCTGGGAGTTGTAGTGTTTTGGCGGGTTTGGCCATATGGAGGGTTGTTGTGGTGAAGAATGAGCTCTGCCAGGGTGACCAGAAGCGGCAGGAAAATACTGCAGGGTGGCAGGAAGAGGAGTGGAAGTGGCACAGAGCAGCATGGAGGTAACTCAGGAAGTGGCAAATTGCAGAAAGGTGTTGGTTTGTGAATGAAGAGGACCTGTCACTTGTAACACTGAAGTGACTCAGCTCACCTGGGAGAGGGCGTGGCTTGTGAATAAATAAGCATGTGCACAGTGTGACAGGTGTTTTTGTATTTGGGGTAACTGGTTTTAGGGTTTTTACCCTTTGGATGAACAATAAGTTAGTAAGATGTGTGGGGAACTGGTAGTAAAATTGTGACCAGGGTTCTAAAACATCCCGTAGGCAGGAAAATAGGATTTGCTTTGATATGCACCAATCGTAGTGGAGATGCAGCTTTGGAAACATTGGTCCAGGTTTTTTTTGTATATTTGCAGGTGAGACTAACACACTGCCCCCTAGAGGCAGGAAGGAGGTGAAGAAGAGGGTGCAGGTCAGATACGACTGCATGGAGGATGTGGAGAAGAAGCTGAAGTGGGAGCCGGAGAACTGGCAAAGGCAGCTGGAGAACATCCGAGAGATGAGGAGCCGACGGGACGCCCCCGTGGAAGAGGGCAACATCACTGCCCTGGGGTATCATCTATAGGAGAGGGCAACAACACTGCCCCGGGGTTTCATTAATAGGAGGGGTATTATCTATAGGAGAGGGCAACAACACTGCCCCGGGGTATCATTAATAGGAGGGGGCAACAACACTGCTCCAGGGGTATCATCTATAGGAGAGGGCAACATCACTGCCCCGGGGTATCCTCTATAGGAGAGGGCAACAACACTGCCCCGGAGGTATCACCAACACTGCCCCGGGGTATCATCAATAGGAGGGGGCAACAACACTGCCCCAGGGGTATCATCTTTAGGAGAGGGCAACATCACTGCCCCGGGGTATCATCTATAGGAGAGGGCAACAACACTGCCCCGGGGTATCATCAATAGGAGGGGGCATCAACACTGCCCCAGGGGTATCATCTAATTATTATAACACACTATTTATATAGCGCCAACATATTACGCAGTGCTGTACAAAGTCCATAATCATGTCACTAGCTGTCCCTCAAAGGAGCTCACAATCTAATGTCATTACCACAGTCAAATGTCATTATTACAATCTAAGGTAAGGTGAGGGGAAGCCAATTAACCTAACTGCATGTTTTTAGAATGTGGGAGAAACCCGGAGTACCCGGAGGAAACCCACACAAACACAGGGAGAACCTGCAAACTCCATGCAGATAGTGTCCTGACCGAGATTCAAACCTGGGACCTAGCGCTAGAAATGCCAGAGTGCTAACATACCTGTATGTCCTGGTGACAGGTAGGAAGTACAGAAAGAAAATCCTGAACAAACATAGCCAGCGTTAAATAAAAGTTATTTTTTGTTACTTCCCCCACCTTTTAGATTGTAAGCTCTTTGGGGCAGGGTCCTCTCCTCCTGTGTCATTGTCTGTCATTTGCAACCCCTATTTAATGTACAGCTCTGGGTAATATGTTGACGCTATATAAATCCTGTTTATTAATATTATTATTATTATTAAGTTATAATCCACTCATTTATACTCTGTGTATGCAGAATGTTGTCAGGCTTTTCTTGGAATTCTTTCTGCAGGGGTCACATTCCTGGGGAAGAGGCAGCAGCATTGTATCTTTGTGTTTGAAGATCTCAGAGCAGATGTGTCATTTATTGATGGAATGGCAGTAAAATAATGATGAGACCTCCCAATGCTGTACACAGATGAACCCCATCATAAAGAATTTTACAGCACAGCCCAGGATTTAGTTTTTTATTGCAGTTTTGGCTTTCATGTCGGAATGTTTTGTGCATCTCTTTAGACACAGACTCCATTCTGTAACTGTTATATGTTAAATGTCTGTGTTTCTCATCCAGGGTTCTGTGGACTGCTAGGGGTTCTTTGAGCAGTTTGCACCTCTCAGGTCAGTTTGAGTGACACCAATGATAGTTTTGGTTATCTGCAAGGGTGACATTCTTCCCAATGTCCAGCGTAAGAGGCATTTTCCCACTGAGCACCATGCTAATGTACTATGAGCTCTTGATATAGTAATTAAAGAAGGGGTTCCCTGAAGACCTGAAAGTTATTTTAAGGGTCCCCCTATGTTAAAAAGGATGTTAAAGGCTGCTCTGTATATATTACTGCCCTCTAGTGGTAAAATAACACACAGCATTGAAGTTGCATGATGCCACCCCATCTCTAAAATTGTCTCTTTGCAGGTTATGCGTTATCAGGTCTTGCTATCCTTGATGCTGTCCAGCCAAACAAAAGATCAGGTGACCTCAGCGGCCATGACCAAGCTACGGGAGCACGGACTGACCGTACAGAGGATTCTGGAGACTGATGAAGAGACTTTGGGGAAGATAATCTATCCAGTGGGGTTCTGGAAGGTGAGAAGAATACATAAAAAACTTGTCCAAAGGCCCAATATGTGAAATTCTCCCAGTCTGTATTGCTCATAGCAACCAATCGGATGCTTGGACATGCAGAATTGTGAAAAGGAAAAAATGGAATGGTTAGCTTATATAGGGATGGCTTCAGAACTCATCCTTGTGTTGCCGTGTGTTCTTCCTGTGAGCCAGATCAGTCCTCTGTTGGAGTAAATGGTTTCTTGTGTGAGACCAGGGCATTAGGGGTTAGTTGCCTAGTCTCCTGGACTTATTGCAGAATGCTACATAGATCAGTGCTCTGCCATTTCTGCAGCATTCAGGACACTAGCAGAGGAAAAGCACATGGAGTGCCAGGATGGCCCCTGGATGCCATGCAGTTGTCACGCCATCAAAATAACCAAACACAGGATATTGTTTTGTAGAGGCGTAGTGTCTATTATGGCTTGTTTTTGTTCAATGATTTAGTTCATGTAAAAATAAATTTACAAAATACTACTAGAAGTCCCTCACATTCTTAAAGCTTATAATCATAAGCCACATCCCTATATGAACCACAGATTTATTTCCCTAATCAAAATGGGACTTTTTAGGCACTATTTAACATGTTTTGTTAAGGAAAACGTTTTTCCACACTTTAATTAATTTCATTACAAACAAAGATAAACCCAAATTATTGACTTTAAAAACAAATTTTTAATTAAAACATCACACCATATCAAAATATGCAAGATACAGATACATGCTATCCTCCATGCTTTCCTCGTGGATCGCGTCCATTTCTTCAGGAGGTACGGTAAGTTTTATATTACAAAACATGAGGCCAAGATCCCTTCATATACTAAGCCGGGAGAGAGATGCGGAAGACAAACATCACCAAGCCAAATGGTTTCCCTGTAAAACCACTTATTAGCAATGAAGATGCTGTCCACAACATTACCAACATTAGCATTACCCCTCCACAGTATCCACAGTAATGCTGTGTATGCTCATACTTTCAAAATCAAACCACTCCAGAAACTCCTATTTTCCAACAAACATCATCACTATAAAAGCTGTTTATAGTACTTGATGATATTTGTTGGAGAATACTTTTTGGCTTGGGATGTTTGTCTTCTGCATCTCTCTTCCTGTCTCTCAGCCTAGTATGTGAAGGGATCTTGTCCTCCTGGTTTTTAATAAAAAAAAACTTTCCTCCTGATAAAGTGGACGTGATCCACGACATGCATGGAGGATAGCATGTATCTGTCTTTCATGCTTTGATATGGTGTGATGTTTTAGTTGAAAATTTGTTTTGAAAGTCACTAAATTGGGTTTATCTTTGTTTGTAATAAATAAATTAAAAAATGTTAAATAGCACCTAAAAAGTCCCATTTTGATTAGAGAAATATATTTGTGATTCATGTAAATATAATAATAATTGAATGACCTTTGTATTGTCTTTAAATTTAGAGCAAAGTAAAGTACATCAAGCAGACCACTGAGATCCTGCAGGAGAAATACTGAGGGGACATACCTGATAATGTATCCGACTTGGTGAAACTTCCTGGGGTGGGCCCCAAAATGGCTCATCTGGTCATGGACATCGCCTGGAACAAAGTGTCAGGAATTGGTAAGTCCTACCAGCAAGTCTGGATATATGGCAGCCTTGCAGAGCTGATGTGAGTTTAGTTCCAACTGGAATCTAGCGTATGATTTCCTCTTTTGTTATGGCATTTTTTCTATATTAAAAAGTTCTAAAACGGTAGACATAAACCTAGCAAGCCTAACTAGATGTCAATTAGTAGTTAGTTTTTTTACAGTAAAATATATTTTTATTGCATGTCAGGCCTGCAGCCTCTTCGCATCCACTTTTTGCCTATATGCATTCCAGCCATGACCTAATGACATTTCTCACTGAGCCATGGGCCATTCCTGTGTAATGTGGAAATGGCCACTTGTATTCTAGACAGGGTGACAACCCACGAGCACCACTGGGAGATGGGGACAGAAGGTTGTCGCCCTATAACAGTGTCTTAACCAGAACCTGAATGGCAGGATAACCAGTTGTTGTTTTTAATACACTTTTGCAAATATATTAACATATTAAAACCTAAATTTGATTTTTAGTGATTGGGTTTACATCTAGTTCAACTAGCTTCAGTCCAAACGTGCATATAAAAGAACAGATTTAAGTATGTGTATTAGGTGATGGGGTGCAAAGCTAGGCCCTTTTCTGAATGGCACACCACTTTTCTGCAATCACAGTGATGGCAGTAGGTCCTTCTACCAGGATGGGCATGAGGAGTCAGTGTGTAAAGTGATGATGATACCATCGGAACTTGCAAGGCAAGGACATATCAGTGACCACATGTAGAATTACACGTTGTCTGGTCTCTCCCCTAAGGTGTGGACACTCATGTGCATCGAATTTCTAACCGACTGAAGTGGGTAAAGAAGGAAACCAAAAGCCCAGAGGACACTCGCGTGGCCCTTGAAGACTGGATGCCCAGGTGAGTAAACTGCACATATATATGTATCAGGGTGGGTAATGCCCAAAGTCCTATAGCTTTGCAGCACTTGGATCCTGGAATCATTTGGCACCAGAAAACAGCATTGAGAATATACAGAATGATCTCCATATGTATGAACAAGTGATTCTCCTTTTATATAGACTGTCCCTTGAATGTACATATGAGTATGGCTATGTGTGACTGATACAAATGATTCTTTATACTGAGGAGCTGCTGATCAATTATAAAATAACATGTGAGATGTACAATTGATCAGTAACAGCTTATTCATTTATGGACCATTTGTCACCCTCTGGTAGGGTCAGGTTTCTTCCAGTTCCAGTGACATATTGGAGGAGATTTACTAAATCAATAGAAACTGTTTGCTTTCGAAAACATTTCTAACCTCATTCTAAATGAAGTGAAGCTGTGTTCATTGTGAATGTGCAATCATAAATTACAAACACAGATCGTGATTGGATCATTGAAGTTAACACAACTTTACCTCATTCACTATGCTAAATAAACATTTGGTTTGCAAAGTGAACAGACTCCAATGTTCTCGTTGGGCATTATTTTTCCATTCTTGGGTGTTGGGAGGGGGGGTGGGGGGTAAATATAGGGTTAATGCAATGTATTTCTAATCTTGCAGCAAATAAATATGACACTAGTTACATTAAACAAAAAAAAAAATAATATGGAATATTGCAGCTGCATATATAGGCTTAGTAGCTTGCACTTTGGCTTTGCAAAACTAGCTGCAAGATCAAATTCTAGCATGGACACTAACTGCACGGAGTTTGTTCATTATCCACGTTTTGCCTGGGATTCTTTCAGGCATTCTGGTCCCAAAAAGATTCAAGTAGGTAAATTTGTGTCCTTCCAACAGAAAATTGGCCTTATGGATGGGACAGTAGATTAGGAGCACCTCTAAGGGACAGTTAGTGACATGACTATGGACATTGTACAGAGCTGCATAATATGTTGGCATTATATAAATGCAAGATAATAACTAAAAGAAACAGTGACAGCCATTGGAGTAGTTATATTGCAGAATGGTCTTGAACCTTCAAAAACAAACTCATTGGTCATTCTGATATCTAGTGCTTTTTTTGGCTAGTGCTTTCTGGTTCTGGAATCTGTCAAAGAAATTAAATACACATCTTAAATCAAAGCTGACCCATGCAGTAATTCCTCTCCACCACTAGATGTCTCTAGTCTTCAGGATTAATGATGGCCGGTATCATGCAACATATGTCCTGTGGGCCCAGGTTGTCATGGGCCTGCCCTTTGGGGTCGGGTCATCCTGCAGCCTGGGCTCACAACCCTCCTTATGTTTGGTATGATCGGTTCTTAGGTAATAAGGGAAGCACGGCTGCCTCTGAAAGAGGGAAGATTCTTGTAGAAAGAGTGGGGTTGGTGTTTATACATTACATTATTTGGTATACCAGCACCTCATGGAGTGGGCTAAAGCTGCAGTAAAACAGGGATTAAAAATAAAAGCAATGGATAGTTTGTAGGTTCTGAAAGCTTGCAGGTTGTTTGCTTTACTAATACAATAGACAAGGAAGCAGTCAGCATATGGACTTTTCATCTTTTATCATTTACACCTGTGCCTGTTCCAGGGATCTTTGGAGTGAGATTAACTGGCTCCTAGTGGGGTTTGGCCAGCAGATGTGTCTCCCTGTGGCCCCTCGATGTTCTGAGTGTCTGAACAAAGACATCTGTCCAGGAGCCAAAAAAAAGTAAGAACCTGATCCCACTGAAGATGGAACCTGAGCATGCTAAAAATGGAGGGGAAGTCACATGACTGCAGAGAAGAATGGAGATTAGAATGTTTATAACAGACAACGTAGGATATACTTCTACCAACAGTCCAATGGTATGGTCATCTTTTTGTATATATATATGTATATATTTTTGTGGTTTCAGTAAATGATTTCTAGTTTCATTGTGGAGTCTTGTATTTTCTTTTTTCATTACATTCTATGATGAGACATTGATGATTAGTAATTAAAGGTGAGGGCAGTTTTATTAGGGGCCCATTCATGGCAGGTGCACAATGCTAGGCAATTTGCTGCGAGATCAGTTCACAGCATAATCAGTGTTCAGTGCAGACATTTTTTTAAGCTGAGTGGAAATAAATTGTAGGTGGGTGGCAGCCCTTGTATTGTGACCCAACTCTTCAGTAACCACCCGAAATCATCCTGGTGGTTATTGAAAAGAGCCGGGTGGTGCGCCCAGCTAAAACAGGGTTGGGGAGGACACTGATCATGCTGGGCTGATGTGGACTGAATGCCAATAGGAGGCGTTGCATTTCTTGGTGCAATGTGAGCCAATGTGCGATTGCATAAAGTAAGAATACGCGTCCCCTCCTGACCTCCCTTTGTCTTCAAAATTTTGTCAGTACGTCTGGGTGATGTCACCGCTGCATCCTTTGGACACAGTCCCATGAGAATTACCCTTTGGTAGGTTTTGGAACGTCCTGGATATTCCATGGAACTTGTAAGTAGGGGAGTACATTCATTATTGGTACATTTTTAGTTTTAATGCTGCAGGGGGGCTAGCAGGGATGCAGCCTTTCTACAAGGTAAGCTTGAAAGTACAGAAAAGCTCCCTAAACACAATGGGTCTGATTTTATTTATAAATTTTAAGCTTTTATGTATTTTTATATTATTATTATTATTTTATATATATTTTAAGCTCTCAAAGACTGGTGAAGGTAGACTAGCATGAGAGAACCTGTGTGATCCAGCAAACCTAGAATGGAACTGGTCCAGGGCTGAAAACATTTATAAACTAATCTAATACCAAATAATTTTTAGGAAAACCATTCCAGGTTTGCTGGATCCCAATGATAGTCTATCTTCTCCAGGCTTTGGGAGCTTTATTAAATCAGGCCTAGGTGTGACTAGCTCTGAATAAAAAGTAAAGGGCATTATTAACAAGCAAACGTTTATCATTGTATTTGCTTAATGGTAATTTATTATAAAAAAAAAATTCATCTCATTAAAGTGTACCAACAGCCAAAACTTTATATGGTGTTTTGTATAGAATAGGAAATGATTAGAAAGGTCAGATTTAAGTGACCTGGAATATTTCCTTGCAGAGATAACACCACTTATTATCTGGTAAATGTCAACAGGACAGGAAGTGGAAGGAAATCTCTCCAAGGGAACCCCGGATAGCAATAAAACATTCTGTTCTATGTAAAATCTTATAAAAAAAATACTTTTTTAATACAGATACACTTTATATCAGTGTCTCTCAACCGGGGTTCCTCCAGAGGTTGCTGGGGGTTCCTGGAGCAATGAGCAATTTGTACCTCCCAGGTCAGTTTAGGCGACACCAATTATCTTTTTGGGCTATCTGTAAGGGTGACATTCTTACCACTGTCCAGCAATGTAGGAGACATTCTTCCCAACTGACCACCATGCTAATGTACTGTGATCTGTGGATATAGTAGTTATAGTTTAGTTCCCTGAAGACCTAAATGTTATTATTAAGGGTTCCCCAATGATAAAATAAGGCTTTTTTTCTAGTGTGTGTAGCTATCATATCCCAAGATGGATAAGCTTCATTCATTCTGACATGGCCAATCAAGATTGCCAAAAATCTTGGCATGGAGGAAAAGGAGCCAAATATTGGTGCTGGCGATGAAGCTTTCAGCTGCAGGGGGTTGGGTGAGTAGAGTTCCACTTTGAAGCAGTTAGGGAGGTCAGGGTTGCCTTGCTTGATTTTTTAATATTTAATAGCTTAGTATTGCATAGCCGGGGCACCGCAACAAGGAGAGGTGTGATTTAGCCACTAGAGGGAGCACTCAATGGACCTGATTGATGGAAGCGGTGATTAAGAATGGGAAGTGGTCACCTGCATAGTCAGTGGTCTTTCTGCTGTAGATCTGCACCTTATTGCGGTATTACAATATCTTATATAACACTTTGTGGAGGCACCACAGCAAAGGCTTAGCGTTCTCACGTAGGAGCTGCTCCATAATGACCGGCATCCTAAAATGTGGAATTCAAAGGGAAAACAAAGACAAATACTTGGGAAAGCCTTTATTATGCACATAGCAGTTTACAATGTATTTTTTTATTTTTGTGTGTCATAGATAAATGTTGTCAGATATGTGCCTTATATAATTACAGGTTTAAAAGTACAAAAATATGATTCCAAACAGAGCTACATATAGGCAGCTAAATGGCCATCTGCAGGCAGAATTTTCCAGTCCATATAAAATATTGTCCGTTCTGCATGTATGTTTCCTGCAGACCTCCCTTTCTACCAGCAGAGGGCAGAGTTTATCTGTGCAGTCAGTTGTCAGTTTTGCAGAGCAGTGGCATTTGTTGCGGCGGGCACAGTCCTGCCCCCCTAGTGGCCAGTTTAAGAACACTTTTTTAAGAAATTTGCATCCACTGGGAAATCAAAATTTCATAAAATAATCAAGTTCGCTGTAAGCCATATACATCCTTCATGGTTTTGCATAACATGCCATTGCCATCTTCAAGGCAGTATCAGTCCATAGGCCGCATTATAAAACTGCAAGGCCTCAGCTTTGTATTTGTGACCCCAATGTTGCCCCACAGGCTTGCAGCAGCCTCATATAATCATATCTGTAAATAAGTAATACCAAGGAGGGGAGGTAGACGCTGTCCTTGGTTCATTTTATTTCTGGAGGTGTGACATATAAAACAAATCTCTGCTTTGCCCTATACGTTTGCTTTAATGCCCCAATTTCTTCCCAATATGACCCCAGCTACCTCACTTTACACACTGCTCCTTCTCCTTCACACAGGAGTCATAGGAGGACAAAGCAGTCGGCCAAGTGCCAAAATCATTTATCTATAGCCCCAATGTGGGCAGGAAATGTTCACAATTGTGGGATTGAGCAGCGTTTTTGGGGAAGCCAGCCTACCACTATGACGCAGTTCAGTCCCGCCAAAGAGCCAGAAGCTTTGAATTGTCAAAACAGAAGGCGCAGACTGGTAGCTTTCTTCTTTATTGTTTGACCTGAGACATATTGGGCCTTATTAATAAAGCTCTCCAAGACTGGAGGAGATGGGTGAACCTGGGTGATCCAGTTAACAAAAATGATTTTTAAGTAATCCATTCTAGGTTTGCCAGATCATTCAGGTTACCCCATGATCGTTCATGGTAATATATCAGGCCCAAGGCCTAATGGAAAACTCAAACCTTCCCCTTGTATACAATAAAATAATTAGAACACAAGGACAGCAGCTACCATATTCCCCTTTACAGCAAATCATTTACTACAGACATTGTTCACCTCTGGCTCAGTATGATTTCCAAACTTATCATGCACTGCCAGACCCCAATTCATTAGCATCTGCTAAGGAAGGAGTTTCCATTGAAGGCAATACCAGATTGAGCCAGCAGAGGGCATCATTGCAGAGTTTAAAAGAAGACCCTGGTACTCTGTGTGGTAGAAGGATGGGGCTGGCGCCCCCTTTTAATTTTCAGGTCCCTCCTTGCACTGCATACAGATCCATCCACAGAATATAATCCTGACCTTTTATAAGTAACACGTCACCTTCCAAAAAACCTTTCACAAATATCGAAACTTTCACTTTGTCACTGCTGCAACACGGAAAACACTTTCATAATTTGTATGCAATTATTATGATCCATGGGGGTAAATAAAAACCTGGCTTCGCTGCAATAAAAAATGTGCAGCTTAATTGTCATTTCATGCCCGTCACTTGATGTCAGATGGGATGCCAACAGCCGGGTCTGAAGGCAAAGGGGAGATCAGAGCTTCCAAGTCAGGAATTATCATCAGAAAACATCAAACTTTCTGGTTTACTTTATAACCAATTGCAAATATTGATCAAATATACAGCTGCAAACCCAACACACAATCAGATTTCTGTTTATTGCATTCAGGACAGAGAAAGGTGAAATCTGATTGGTTGCTTTGTTTGCTATGCAGTAAACCCAGTTGTGTCTTCTTCCAACTCTCTGACTATTGGATGGACATTTACTTATCATGAGGGGTAAATAAAGTTTAACTTAAAATTGCCAACTGCTGCATGAGAAAAAATCCGGCAACCTTTTTATTTATACATGTCATGTGACATAACTCCAATATAGGTTTGGAAAAAGAAAACTTTTTTTCCTATTTGTAAAGTCTACATATAGAAAATGTGCTTTTCTTTTACGATGAAAGTGTTAACTGGTTGTATCAGTAGCTTCTTATAAATCTGCCTTTCCATTCCATTTCTTTTTACTGACATTGTAAATAACACTGTGACCACCAGGGGGCTCCAATAGCTTATGGAAAGCCCCCCCCCCCCCAATCATTAACTTTCCTTCTGTTTTGGTGATTATCCTAAAAAAAGTTCTTTTATTTGTCCGACATCGACCGAATCTCCCAGAAGTGATTAATTCAACATTCTTGAATCATTCTCAGACCTTTCTTTTTAGTAAGCCTATTGGACAACACAATCTCATCTAGTTTCATCATTGTCTAAACGGACTTTAATAAGGTGTGATAATATGTTTGGGGGTGACGTAATTTATTAAGGGAGCGTGGAGTGGTTTTTAGACTTGGCAGCCGCTATTCCTGATGCATAAAGCCCCCGACAGGTGGAAGGAATGTTGTAGTCGGTCATGGAGATTTCAAAATTGAGCTCTGAAGTGTCTCTGAATGTGATGTTCACTGAAACATTCCCTGGTGCAGAATCTTCCAGGTCCATGTGTTTCAATGGCAGTAATTGACTCTCCACCAAGGAATGTTTCTGTGAATGTCAGATTCATTGCTTTATAAAGTGTTACAGGGCTCAATATAATGTATCTTATACAGCAGTGGTCTGGATGGGTGGGGCATAAAGGAATGATTTGCATGGCTCCACCCCTATCATAAACCAAGCAATATTCCCCATATTTTTGGAATGTAACGGAATGAGACTTGTTTATATTGTCCGCACTAAGAGGGCTCTACTGTGCTATGCAGTGGTTCAATGCAGGACATTTTTGTTTAGTTCATACCCCCTCACTATAACCTAATTGGTTATACTTTTCACTTATGCTTGTGCCTGAAGTAACAATTTCCATTGACTTGTATGGCGAGAAAAGCATTTTACAAGCTGCTGTCTTACCTGCCTGATCCCTCTGGGTTTCTGGTGTCAAAGCTGAGCTACGCATGTGCAAAGTCACCCTTGGTTGCCAGAATACCCAGCATTCTCAGCTTCCTCTGCACATGCCGAGATGAATGAACTCCCTCGCAGGGGATACGTCATCCCTGCATGGCCAAGGATGATCTGTAGCAAGAAGAAAGATGGGGGCTCCCTGCGCTGGAATGTGGTTGGGTTTTAAGTCCCACCCACTATCGTCCAGCAAGCTCTGCTTTTAAATAGTCTCCTATGCCATGGCATCTCCTCTCTGCTTGTGATTATTGTGAGAACCTCTTACAATCAGAGAAGCAGCCAGCTATTCTTCTCCTTTCCCCTAACTTTTTCCTTTTAACTAAAACCATCTGCCTGTCAAAGTTGGGTAGACCGAGCCAGCGGTTTTGGGCTGCAGTGAGGAATGCGCGACCCCACGGGACTGTTTGACGTGTGATCCCTCGCCTATTCCACACAAGGCCCAAATCCCATCCCCCCCTATTCCCATCCTCCTGGAGGAGAGGGCTTCAATAAACACAGCAACTGTAAAATGCTGTCAACAGCAACTTAATTTGCAGAATTATCACCCAGATCCCTGGCTAGAAAGTCCCTTGCTCTGTTCTCTGTTACCAGATCAAGTTGGCACCCCAAGTGTTAACAGCACCTCGGCCATGTTTTTCATATTTCCTCCAGTCAATAAAACACAGCTGTCAGGCAGAGAAAGTGCAATGAGAATATTGCAAATTTTCCGGATGTGCCTTTTGTTATTGTTCTCTGGATTATGGGGATCCAGTGGTGTGTAAAACTGCTGGTTGGTTGGCCAATCAAGCAGCAACACCAATGCTACACATACACTTGGCAAATTCTTGGCTTGCACATTAGCTTTAAATTCTGAACTAAAGAGAGTCCGGCCATACACAGGGAGATTTTCTGGTTCGACTGAGTTGTCTAATTGCACTATTCTCCCCAGCTCCCTCTAGCTGGGCACACCACCGGGCATTTTTCACTAATCACCCGGCTGTTTTGGGGTGGTTATGAAGAGTTGGGTCACAATACTGGGGATGCCCCTGCCTGCAGCTTCTTCCCACCCGTCTTCTGGGGAGAGCCATGCATTTGATCATTTGATTCTCTATTTCTGAATTAGGTTGACCAAGAATAAGTACATAATGTATGTGTGCTGGAGGACGATTTCTATTTGGCTAAACTTTGCAGTGCACATACACTTATCATTACTCATTAGGAGATTAGTGAAAGTATAGTCATCAATTTGCTTTTCCATTGGTAATATAAGAATCAATACTAAAAATCAAACATTGATCGCATTTCATTTTTGGTTGATATTGATAACAAGTCAATCAAACTGAAAATCGGTTGATCTGTGTATGGCCATATGGACCCCCAGACAATCCTCTGATTGTAGAACAAGAGCCAACCTGATTGGGTGTATATAAGATGGAATGTTCATGGAGATCCCCCACGGTTGCTGGTAATCAGAGAAGGATCAAACAGAGACTGTACATAATTGTTATCCTGGTGTGGCCCCATTAGAACCAGACATAGGTCTAATGCTAACTCTCTGAGCTCTAATCCTATTCTTGTCCTCTTCCAAGCAGAACCCTAACACTAAACTTCTGGAATGTTCATGAGGTCTAGGTGGGGTAGGAGAAGGGTGCTGGAAAATATTCACTGGAAATGTTGGGTTAGCAAGTGACTGGCTGCTATGCTGTACATTTACATCTCAGGCTAGTCCAGTGGTTCTCAACCAGCGTTCGGTGGTTCCCTAGGGTTCCTGCAGAGGTTGTTAGGGGTTCTTTGAGCAATTTGTACCTCTCAGATGAGTTTAGGCGACACCAATGATCTTTGTGGTTATAATGGGACATTCTTCCCATTGACCACCAGCTGAATGATGAAATTGAGTGGGATGTGGATATAGTAATTATAGCAGGGGTTTCCAAAGTTATTTCAAGGGTTCTCCCCATGGCAAAAAGGTTGAGATACACTGGTTTGGGTTAAATAACCTCTACCACATTCTCTGGAGGGGATATAAGGACTGTATGGATGTCCTTCCAGTATAAAGGTTGTTCTCTAGGGCTGCAGTTAACTTGAGAATTGGGATACATATTCACACCCCTAACCTGATCCTAATTCATAATTCCCCAGATCATTGAAACTTTTACCACCATCCACCTCCACAATAATCTGCTGCCAGGAGACCTTGGCTACTCAGAATTAAAGGCAAGAGACTAAAGTCCCATGGACATGCGTTCTGCATTCAATCCTGTATTTGACTCCAATGGAAGTATTAAAAAATAAAATGGGATACGGACTAACGGATTTTTTAGAATTATCACAGCTGTAAAGGGCACCAGGATGAGCACCATCCGGACACTGGAGATGCTCTTTAATTATATTCCAAGTGCTTCACTAATAGTGGTCATAACCTGCGGAAACAAGACTTCCTAATCCTTGGTGGAACCGCAGGAAAGAGTTTTATAAACACTCGAGAAAGAATACAATGCAGCTGGATAGACCTTGCTGGCCTTTTTTCCACAATGCACTGCCCTTGGTGAGCTGCTGCAGTCCTCTGCTTTCAGTTTTTTTCCTGGCTTCCAATAATAATTCCATTCTTTAATTAGGCTTTTCGGTAGAGGCCAGGCCATGCCCAAAAGGCAGCCTGACAATAATGCCCATAGGGTGCTGCTGGAGGAATATGGTTCGCTCCAAAGAATTCTGGGAACCAATAATAGCTCCCTCCTACAAAGCTGGTTGTGGTGACAAACACTTGGTGCCTCTGGCACTGAAGAGACGAAAAGTCAGAGTTAAATGCCTTGAAATGCCACATAACTGAAAGGGTTAAGTAATTGGGTGATATCCTCTCGTTAGTCAGTTTTGATCCTCCCCGCGCCTGTTAATCCGCAGTGGTTTAGTTTTTTTTTTAAGGTGGCGGGAGAGGGGTTTAAGTCCAGCGGAAGCTTTCATCCCAGCTGTTGGCGAACAGGAAGGGATCAGAAGTTGCTGAAAATTTCATGTTTCTTGCTCCAGTCCATCTGGGGGGCTCGTTTGTTTGCTCGCTTAGCCCGCGCCTTCTCCTTTGCCTCTGCCGCTGTGTGGCTGAGACGCAGACCACTCTCTTCAAATGGATCCTTTTTGTTCTCGTCACCACCCTAAAAGAATTAAACATTTGTGATAAAAACATACTGGAAAGAGCAGAACACAGGATTTTAGGTGGTCTCATCTGATGGTTCTAAAATAAGATTTGTAATAAAGATGCAATGAATTACAAGTTTCATATCAATGTCCCCAAATCTGGAGACCTCGGATAGGGTATTCTTATCAGTCACCACTTACTAAAAGCTTGGATTTCAGGTAAGGTCCACAGGGCTCTGGGCACCATGATCTTCCCCATCTCTCCTCTACTATTCCCCCTTTCTTCTCTCTTGCCACCTCTATACAAGTGTCTAGGAGAAGACATATACCCACACATAGAGTTGGGTGGGGAGAAGCTGTAGGCGGATGATCAAAAAATAAACGGGGCAACACATGGCAAATTTAGCATTCTGTGTTGACATAGGAATCAGTAACCCCATAATTCTTTCCAATGCCCACCCCCTTAGTATGTCTTAAATTAAAATAAATAAATAAAAAATATAGTAAACATGTAATATAACTGTATAGCAGCATATATTATATATATATAATATATATATATATATATATATATATATAAAATCTACTCCCTACTCATACAATCTACTTCCTGCTCTTCTCTATGGTAAAAGTGATACTGGGAAATACAAATCATGTTATTGTTTTTTAAACTTTTTCTAAATTTTGTGTGATACTTCCTCCTCCTAGATTGTAAGCTCTTCGGGGCAGGGTCCTCGCCTCTTCCTGGGTCACGGTCTGTATCTGTCTGTCATTTGCAACCCCTTTTTACTGTACAGAGCTGCATAATATGTTGGCGCTATATAAATCCTGTTTAATAGCAATAACTCCATCTCTTTCTTTTTGCTTTGTTTGGAATCCATATGACATATCTTGTACTTGCTTACTGACAACTTCACATTACATGATCAGACTGTTTCATCCTTTGTAAATCTTAATAAAAAAAACATTACCATGATATTTCATGAATATGTTGATGTGAAATCAAGGAAGGAATAGTATAAGCTTTGGTATCAATGTGTTTCTGCTATGTACTTAGCGGAGGTGCCCTACCTGTGAGTCTTTGTCAGGGCTTTGCAGGTCGCTGTGAGATGAGGATGTTGAGGATCCGCCATTGAGCTGTAAAACACAAACAAAATGTAACTGCCTGCATACTTGATTAACACATAATACAAGGCAAAATATTTGTCTATATTTGTCTACATTTGTTTGGAGTGGTGGAAGGCCCTTTATTGGATACCAGACTATTTATTGGATACCATACGGCCCTACCAGGGTGACAAGTTGTTGTCACCCTAAGACAAGAAGCCTAAAAAAAAGGAAACAAATACAGCCATGCAATCCCCTACATTATTATTATTACTATTATTATTATTATTATTAATAATAATAATAAACAGGATTTATATAGCGCCAACATAATATGCAGCGCTGTACATAAAATATTTGTTCTTGGGTTCAGATACTCTTTATACCTCACATTTCAGTGAGGTCTAATTACTAAGCAATGAATCAGACCATTCCCTGAAACATTTCCTGCTGGAGAATCAGTTACTGCCATTGGACCTGGAAGATTACCCACCAGAGAATGTTTCAGGGAATGTTTGATTCACTCAAATCATTCAAGTAGACATTTGTCATTGGTTCACCCAATAAACTGGATTTGTTTGGGTGACAGGTACACTTTGAGAAGCTGCCTAGATGTAGGTCGAATTGCCTGATATTATGCCAACTGGAGCAACAAGTTGTAAGGTTTGTAATCATTACTTAATGTAATGCTTTCAAACTGAGTTACACCACGCAACGAGAATAGATATTTTATTGCGGCATCCAGGAATCCTACGATATGTTTATGGTAATAAAATGTCCTGGGTTCATCTCTCCTGACATGAAACACAAGCCAGTGCCAGGAAGAGGGTGAAGGAGGATCTGTATGTAAAAAAGAGTGCAACTGGGGAAAAACTGCAACAACTCGACTCAAAGTGGACCTTACGGTAAGTAAATTCCTGACGTGTCATAAAAGTTTGGGATGGTGTCATCAGTCTGCTGCAAGCAGGAAGAGACATTTTCTCAGTTACCTCTTCCCACCAACTGCCAAATCTTATTAAGTTTCTTTGGCTTTCTGTGTGTGATGTACAGAAGTGATGCATTTGCAATATCAAAAGCTGGTGTGACCTCCACAGATGTATAGCTCTGCACCAGCCTTCGATGTGCAGGCAGTGCAGCTTTCAGGAACTTGGAATTTCAAACAAATACAATACCAAGGAATCAATACAAAGTTTCAAACTCAGGTCCACGTTGTGGTTTCGACAATTCGATTTATGCATAGAGGCGATTTATGCATTCGATTTATGCATAGAGGCCTGGAGCCATCTCTGGGCGTGTCAACCAAAAATTCTTTTGGATCTTGGCAGGCAAAACCTCTGAGGTTCTGGCACCACGGTGTTAACAAATACTCTGCCAAGATTTACAGCAGATGATCAGCTGTTCCACACATACAAGAATGTGAGATATTTCAGGGCTGACATCTAAACAGAGCAGTTTACTTTATTTTGCTTCTAAATTAAAGCCTATGGTTAAAGTGGACCTGTCGTTATATATATGTTGAGGAATGTGCACGTATAACACTTACCAGTTGCTACC
The DNA here is from genome assembly GCF_032062135.1 of Pyxicephalus adspersus. Taxonomy (NCBI): domain Eukaryota; kingdom Metazoa; phylum Chordata; class Amphibia; order Anura; family Pyxicephalidae; genus Pyxicephalus; species Pyxicephalus adspersus. Next base: position 13,944,162 of record NC_092864.1, read on the forward strand.
TATCACAGAGATCACAGTACTCCCCCAGACAATGCCAGTCTTGTTCAGGCATCACACGGGTGTCTGCATTTACTCAGAGATTATCTAAATCCTAACATTGATCAATTCCTGCCTGCAGCAGATGGATCACATCAACTCAAAGTAACCTGACTATGGCTATGTTCAGACTGGTAGTGAGGTTGCTGCTTATTTATGCCACTGAACCACTTTCTCAGGTGAGCATCTCACCAGTGACAGCCCAACAGATAATGATTGGGGCGGATGTTAGCGGTTCATTACTGCTCACTGCCACTGCTCTTTGTCAAATAAGCAAAAGCTGGTTCTTTAGGAACAAGGGCATTGGTGCAGGCATGCCTGTTCCCGCCATGGGCCTGAACCTAGCCGATATCTCAGAGATGTTTTGTTGTAAAGCATACATACTGCATCGTTACCATCATCCCAGTATATACAGACTTGTAATATGTGCATGCTTGCTGTATGCCAGTAATCCTGGGACAGGTTCCTTTTAAATTTATTTACCCAAATATCATGTCCTGTCCCTAAACCTACAGCACTCAAAAAGCAGAAACCATTTTTTTTTATTCTAGTTAGGTTCACTGTATTTATTTCCCCTCCTGGTCACCAGTCTAAAGCTCACCAGATATCTTACACGGTGCATCGCCTTTAAATCTACTAACAGCTCTACAACAAGGCTCCACCTGATGGGGTATCAATGAATTGTTCAGGATTAGACAGGTATATTCATTCATATTCCATGGGGTTGATAAATGTAAGGTATATTGTACAGTCAGGGATTGTAATTCTTATGGCGAGTGTTAGATACAAGCAAGTCCATGTAACATATTACAGTATTGGAATTTGGAAGAAAATTACTTTTTTTGCTTATGACACTCACCTGTGTCTTGGTCACTCCATTAGACAGAGGCATGGGAATGGAACCTAAAAATAAAATATAGGTTAGGTATCAATATGGAGTCTGACCAAATAAGTGTCAAGGCCACTCATAGGGAGGAAATACACAGAATACTAATTACACGATTTTCTGCTGATCCAGAAGCCAATGGTCAATTGACCTGATTTATTAAAGCTCTGCAATGCTGGGACTAATATAGGAGAACCTGGGCAATCCAGCAAATCTGTGATTGATTTTCTAAAAATAATTTGCTTTTAGTTGTCAAATGTTATCAATCCTTGACCAAATCCATTCAGAGTTTGCTGGATTAGCAGCATTTTGCATGCTAGCAAAAGACAATATGGTAAATGTGACCTACCTCCTTTTATATAGGCTTCTGTGGGGGTGACTCCCAGCTTTTTGAAGTAGTCATCTGTGTCTGGGTCCACCACAAGTAACGTGGTCTCGTTTTCCTTGGATTTGATGTTGGCCACCACTTCTGAATGCTTTATGTTTTCCACATTTTGTCCATTGACCTGAAAGAAGAAGATCAGTCGTCACACAGGGAGCACAGCAATAGTTTATGTTATCTGAAATTCCAAAGAGTTTGAACCAGCAAAGGTATGTATTTGGTAGTTAAAGACAATATTTCCAATATAGATTTTTCTGTTGTCACTTAAGCAGAGTACAAATTTCCTGCAACACCATGATCAGGATTAGCTTGGTTACTATGGAACGACCACCATGGTTTTAAATGGGGTGGGTGCAAAGAGATAGAGTGGGGTGTCTCACCTCTATAGGACAGTGCTATCTGTCCGTTCTTATTGTCACGGGACAATTGACAACAATTTTTGCACTTCAGTTCTACACTTCAGTGTTTCTCAACCAGGGTTCCTCCAGAGGTTCTACAAGCAATGAGCAGTTTGCACCTCTCAGGTCAATTTCCACTGACACCAATGATCTTTTTGGCTATCCATAAGGGTTACACTCTTCCCACTGATCACTATGCTAATATACTGGTTGCTGCGGATATATTAGCTACAGTATGGGGTTTCCTAAGGACCTAAAAAAGTTATTTCATGTTCCCATGTTAAAAAGGCTGCTTTAGTGTAACAAGTGGGGGATTTAACCTTACTACTTCTCTATTCAAAACTGAAGAGGGGTCCTATGCTCAAAGCTTGTGATATATTAGAAAAAAAATAAAGATAAAAAGTTATAAATTAATATAATATATTGATATTATTATTGTACCAGGCTGGGTTTTTTTTCATTGCTGACCACAACAGGGTCTTGCAATGCTTGCTAGGTCTTGTAGTTTCACCACCAGTCCGTAAACCAGCCTGACTAGTCACGAGGGAACTACAAACCCCAGCAAGCCCTGGCAGACTCTGACGTCCCAGTCTGCACCATAGATCCCTGTTCTCACACTGGGTAAAAGTGTCCTACTTTCATAGAAGCATTTGTCTGACAATGACCAAGTGTGAGAACTTGCCGCCACGATTGTGCGGCCTCACAAAGGCGCTGCTTCGAGGGTTTATTGTCCATGGTCATTGGTGGCGGCATCACAGTGGTTAAATAGCCCTCTTCTATTGAAATGGTCTCTATTCTCCACTCCCTGCACTTTGCCCTGCGCTCTGGCAATGAAAACAAACACCAATGCCTCTTTCCCCGGTTCCCTAGCAACCGCTTCCTACTTTCTCCTTGCAGAAATAATTACTTTGCTCTGTTCGTGGGCCTGGGCCCTCCTCCTCCCCCATTGTTACCCCTTATTTTATTTCACCCAAACTCTCCGCTAAACTTTTCTCTGCCCATCACCTCGGGCTCTTCCCAGGACCCACAAGTTCTATACAAATCTACCTATCACCAACAAAAGAGTCTGACGGGTTGCTGTAGGCAACACAAACACTTTCTGTTTTAAATATGTCCTCTGTACAACACTGTGTGTGTGATTTCTATGCACTTTATTGAACTCAGCTCCATGCTGTTTAATGTACCCATGATTGGTTGTGGGGTGGGGAGGAAAAAGTACAAATACCCTACCCCTTGCGCCTGCAGGCTTCCTCCTCCTGGTCCCCCGAAGCCTCTGTACTTCATGTGCAACTCTCTGATGTCATTATGTAAATTGCAGGACCTGGAGTCCTGCATTGTTCAGGAGGACGTCAAGGGTCCCCCCACCAAAACAGGAAGTGAATGGAGATCTCTACAAAAGGCAGCAAAAAAAGGAGGGTCTAAATCTTCCCTTCTCTATCCAGAACTAAGTTTGGGCTTTACATTTTACAATGTGAAAAATAAAAAAGTAAAAGTTTATAGTCCTTTTATAAGAGAAGAAAAGCAATTTGTTGGAGGCGGGTTGAGCAGGTTTGCCTCCCCAGGTACACATTTAGTTCAGTGAATGAGCTTTTTCTACATACGCATCTCCTGGGAATCCTCTGTCCTACAATGCTCCATGAAATATGCATGTCTGGACTGAAGTCTGCAAGGTGCTGGGCCCGGATCAGGTTCCCGAATCCTCCAGCCAGAAAAGAAAGGAGGCCCTCCCCCAACTGGCACAGCACGTTCGCTCACTCGCATGGCTGCGCTGACTGCATAAATTATGCAGCGGGGCCCATGGATTGCGGGGCAAGGCTTGCCTGGGACACAATGGGAGGAGATGACAGATCCAGCGGGCAGAGGGCACCTAGGGTTCAGCAGTCTCGGGCAACGAAAAGGCGGATCGGATGGCAGCACATATGTTTTGGGATAACCACCTGTTGGAATGAACATGGTGTTGGCCCCCGGGTCATCTCTGTGGGGCTGTGCCAAGCATGTACTCGTGTGATGCCCTTATACCCAGTGCACGTTATTCACGTAAATACATTGGTACATCATTGTGATGCCCGTTGTGTTATTAAATTACCCCCTATTGTACTGCGCTGCAGAATGCCAATCTAACTAATTTATAAAGCACTTCACAATGACAGCAAAACGTAACAATAAAATCACCAATACCCATAAAGGATGGGCGCATGACCGCCTTAATGCTAAATTCTTCATGCTAAATTGTTATAAAATGTGAGTTTTCAGCATCTCCCTTTCCTAAAATAAGAAGATGGCACAATTACTAAATATAATCAATATAGTTAAGAATAAACTAGTGGTCACTATGCACAGCCAAATCGAAAATAAACACTGTTCACTCCTATTGAGGAGCATGCAGCAGGGTGCTCCTTCCTCGTCCTCCCCCTCCCATCTCCGTTGAATGCAATGGGCCTGAGTTACAAAGCTCTCCAAGACTGGAGAAGATAGACTATCATGGGAAACCCTGGGTGATCCAGCAAACCTGGAATATATCTGGTTAAAGATTGAAAATACTTGCCTACTAATAGCAAATGAGTTTGAAGAAATCCATTCCAGGTTTGCTGAATCACCCATGTTCTCCCATGATGATCTATCTTCTGGAGAACTTTAATAAATCATGTGATCATTTTCAGCGACAATCCCCCGACATCCTCTGGACCTTCGTACAAAGCTTATAACTATTTTTGTCTTTTAGACTAAATAAAGTGAAAAATGCCAACACACAATCAGACATCTTCAGTTCTTTTAGCTTACATACGAGCCATGTGTTCTCATTTAAAGTGGATCTCAAGGCTAGCACTTAACATAGTTGCTCACATTCTTGAAAGGAACAAAACGTCACTTCTCATCATTTCACCCTTTCTGCTATGAACAACATCAATCTAAATAATAAAAATCAATACACAGTGTTTAGACAGAAATCCCCACAGAGTTCTTTTTGCTCAACAAATGATTGGAGGGGAACAGGTCATGTAAAAAAATTTCAGGTCTATTTGTGATTGAAGGGGAGCCGGTTAGGTGGCTTATTTTTTGCTTTTTTTCTATGTGATGATCCAGTTCAATATTGGTGTAGCCAATGGCACATTCGCAATCATTTATTACATTTTTTATTTTGTCCACAGTTACCCTTTAATACAAGGATAAAGATCTTATTTTTAATATGTGGATGGAATTGTCAAATTTCACTGGCCTCAGCTGAAAATAACCATCGGGTATGCTTATCCCGCTGTGCTGGATTTTTTTGGTACAGAGTTGATATTCTGTGTTCTTCCTGTTTCTAAAGTTCTAAGCTGCTGGCAGATCATGCTTGGACTTCGTAGTTCCTTAAAAGAGCTGTGCCATACCCCATTGCAAAATATTAGACAGAATGTCTGAAACCCCTCTACAAACTGTAATAAGATCCTAGTATTTCAGGAATAATGATCAGATAAATTGACAATACATGGAAGTGTCCACTTACAAAACAACAGATGTTTATTTAAAGAAACTATTTAGGGTGTAATTGATCTGGGCTAATTTATTTCGGCTGCACCTTAGTGCAAGATACAAATAGAAACAGTGGTTGTAGCAGACCTGGATCTTCAGAAGGCAACCTAGGCAGGGGGACCGGTGGATGTCCAGGGAACCTAGATACATCCAAACCAGGGGGATTGGTAAAAAAATGGGTAAAGGTAAAGGGTAAAGGAGAATTCGGAGCAAATCTTTGTTAGGTTTTAATGCTGTTCATGATGCTATTAAGGAGATTTCACTTAACTTTCTGTTCCTGCGAAAGCACAGCAGGAAATGAAAGAAGCGGGTGTCACCATTCAGACAATAAAACAACCCAAGAGACAATGGTGGCCACATGTATCACTAGTTCCAACAGGAAGTGAGGGAGATCTCCCTAATGAAAACACGGACTGCAAATAGTAACCAGACAGCAGATTCACCTCTTTCACATTCTGTTGAAAACAAACCATTGTCAGTAAAAATAAGGTCTGAAAATTAAAGAATAGGATAAAGAATAGATAAAGAATGGAAATGGATATTCTCCTCAAACCCTTTTAGCTGGGTGCACCACCCGGAACTTTTCAGCAACCACCCAGCTGTTTTTGTGTAGTTACTGAAGAGTTGGGTCACAATACAGGGACCACCTACCGCCTACATCTTCTTCCCATCCACCTTAAAAGAATTTCCTAAATTTAAAGTTTTAGGAGGAAATAGGAAATATGTAAAATTGTGAAAGCCATGTTGGGCACCATACCTCAACGAGACGGTCCTGCGGTCTCAGCCCAGCTTTGGCTGCTGGGGATCCGGGGTCCACAGAACGGATAAACTGTCCCGGCCTGGATTTTTCGCTGTGCAGTTTGAATCCATAGCCATTGGGGCCTTTCTTTAAATGACAGAGACGGGGACACCTCTCCTTCACCTGTCCATTAATGTCCTGTGAAGAGACAAAGCAACATTTGTTTATTTGTGGTTTTGTGACATACCTCCATCAGCCAAATACCCCTACAAAACACAAGCTGAATGAAAGACAGCCTACAAATTCTATTATGTAAATATGATATTAGTATTGACAAACACATTATTTTGGGTTTCCGGTGTGTGACAAATCTAAATATAATACAGTCAGGCGGAAAGCAGTTTTAATATTATATAGGGATAGTGCACTGTGTGTAGCAGAGATGGAATGAGGCTCTTTGTTTAATAGGGAGAGATAAGCACTGTACATAAAAGAGAGGGATAAGGCACTGTGTGTAAAAGAGAGGGACGGGACACTGTGTGTGTAAAAGAGAGGGACGGGGCACTGTGCGTAAAAGGGAGGGACGAGGCTATGTGCGTAAAAGGGAGGGGCGAGGCTATGTGCGTAAAAGGGAGGGGCGAGGCTATGTGCGTAAAAGGGAGGCACGAGGCACTGTGCGTAAAAGGGAGGGATGAGGCTATGTGCGTAGAAAAGAGGGACGAGTCACTGTGCGTAAAAGGGAGGCACGAGGCACTGTGCGTAAAAGGGAGGGATGAGGCTATGTGCATAGAAAAGAGGGACGAGGCACTGGGTATAAAAGAGAGGCACAAGGCACTTTGCGTAAAAGAGAGGGACGAGGCACTGTGTGCGTAAAAGAGAGGGACGAGGCACTGTGCGTAAAAGGGAGGGACGAGGCACTGTGTGTAAAAGGGAGGGACAAGTCACTGTGCGTAAAAGCGAGGGACGAGGCACTGTGCGTAAAAGGGAGGGATGAGGCACTGTGCCTAAAAGAGAGGGATGAGGCACTGTGTGTAAAAGAGAGGGACGAGGCACTGTGCGTAAAAGGGGAAAACGGGCACTGTGTGCGTAAAAGAGAGGGACGAGGCACTGTGCGTAAAAGGGAGGGACACTGTGCGTAAAAGGGAGGGACGAGGCACTGTGCGTAAAAGAGAGGGACCAGTCACTGTGCGTAAAAGCGAGGGACGAGGCACTGTGCCTAAAAGAGAGGGATGAGGCACTGTGCGTAAAAGGGAGAAACGGGCACTGTGCGTAAAAGGGAGGGACGAGGCACTGTGCATAAAAAGGAGGGATGAGGCACTGTGCGTAAAAGGGAGGGACAAGGCACTGTGCGTAAAAAGGAATTAATGAGACACTGTGCGTAAAAGGAAAGGAGGCACTGTGCGTAAAAGGAAAGGAGGCACTGTGCGTAAAAGGAAAGGAAGAGACACTGTGCGTAAAAAGAAAGTATGAGGCACTGTGCGTAAAAGGGAGGGATAAGGCACTGAGTGTAATAGGAGCTATGTAACATATATTACACAATACGAAAGTACATTTCCTGCATTGGAGAGCTAAACTGAGATTTTACATGTCACTATCATGTGGGTAACTTTCAAATGTATGAATTTTTGAAAATTGTGTTAAGAACAACCGCTGTGCCATGTCAAAAGCTAGTTGTAGTCTTCTCATCAGACATGCAGGTGCCAAGTCCGATAAAATTAATTGAGGTACCCAATAAATAATAACTGCTGAATTTCACTTTCCTTCCACTATTATTACAGTACAATGCTTCACTGCTAAGCAAATTTACAGTAATTGGGTCATAGTTGGGAAACCATCAACATAAAATTAAAAGCGGATCTGCTTTCATTTTGGCTTTCATTTCTTTGTATAGTTTTGTTTTGTCTCCTTTTAGCCCAGCACTGCCATGGTCACCCATAATTACTTGACAATTAAGTTCAATTACTCCAATTATTTCATTTAAAACATTAACCTCTGACTAAGAACCATTCAAGGCAGCAAAACATAGTTAACCTGCACAGATATAATGATATGGTGATGAAGGGACACAGAGCAGGTCTGCCTCATAGCTAATGGGTTGGATCAGTAAATGCTTCAATTGAGTCTAATAGGCCAAACAAATTATGGGTACACTTGAGGTCAAAATAAGAAATTAAACTTTTATTACAAATAGAGTGGAGTAGGGAAAACAACGCGTGTCAGAATTTGTTTCTGCGTCAGTGACCCCTCCACTAAAGTAGTGAAGTACCAGCGCATGAGTTAGCACAGTGGTGTCAGCAGGTCTGAAATGACATTTGTATATATCTATCTAGAGTTTATATTTAATCGAAAAAATGACCTTGAAAGAGTTGTGTAGTACATTTTGTATTGTTATCATTATGATCCTTTATTTATACAGGGAGAACCACACACAATAGGAGTCTATACAACAAATTCCAAGGCCCTTTCACTAGAAGATCCCCATAACACTCGGCTATTATTCTTATCCTTGTGTATGGGACGTGGATCGTCATCATTGCGGCACACTGCTTCACGCTGGCTCCTATCCAGGACCTTGTGTGCCAATCAAACACTCTTTTGCATGTCAAATATTCACCTTTGCATGGTAAACACAAGCCAAGCAACGCAATATAGGACTCCAGCTAATAAATAACCTTTTCCCATGACACCTTCACATTAACCACTTCCACATCCTGCAAACTATCCTTCCCATCTATTTAAAGCAAAAATGAACTGAAAGATACTTATTTTAAAAAATCAGATTTAAAATTGAAGATGTTACAAATAAGCAGCCATGTTCCATAAAAATAAAACCTGGCAGTGCTGCCATGGAAGTCCTTGTTCAGACGCCTGGCAATGCTCTGGCCGCATCTCTCAGGTTTGCTCCTGCGTTTTGCTACCATTTCACATGAGTTCCTAATGGGAACTGCAAGTAGCGGTTTCAATACACATTACACAGACATGGTCGTTTTGATGTCACCATCAGGAAACCCGCCCTGAGAAATGGCATACATATAGTGCATGTAGATGGGAAGCGGCTGAAAGGCTCTGCATGAAATCAGCAGCAGTGAGATGGGGAAAAATGGGGAATATATAAATTCTTTTATTGTTTATGATACAAAGTATATTGGCAGCTAAATGCAATCTAAATAGGGTTTACATTTATTTGTCAACAGTGTGTTTATTATTATTATTCAGTATTTATATAGCCCCAACATATTACACAGAGCTTTACAATGTCCATAGTCATGTCAAGGGGCTCACAATCTAATGTCCCTACCATAGTCATATGTCCTTAACATAAAGTCAATTGTGGGGGGAAGCCAATTAACCTAACTGCATGTTTTTCAAATGTGGGAGGAAACCACAGCACCTGGGGAAAACCCAGGCAAACACAGGGAGAACCTACAAACTCCATGCAGATAGAGTGCTGGACGAGATTGGAACCTGGAACCAAGGACAAAATGCTAACCGCTGCGCCACTGTGTCACTCATATTGCCTTCTGTATCACCAATTACCACCCACACCCTCTCATTTCTAGCACAAGCATTACAGGACAGAAAGGGAGAAAAAAATCTCAATTGGTCACTGACAAAATGATAAGAAAGTAAGGAAGAAGTAAGAAACAAAGGAAGGAAGTAATAGAATGAGGGAGAGAGGAACTAGTAAAATAGGAGTAGAAAGGAAGGAGATAGTTTGTAAACATAATTTAAAATGTAACTATAACTCCACACACAAAAACTTTAAGCAGGCCGAATTCTTATTGCAGATAGGGCAGGTGATGTCCCTTCTGCAAAAAAACATATTTACCTGCCTGTTCACAATCTTATTTTTGTAATATGATATAGCACCAACATATTACGCAGGGCAGTACATTAAATAGGGGTTGCAAATGGCATCCAGATAGAAACAATGACACAGGAGGAGGAGAGGTCCCTGCCTAGAAGAGCTTACAATCTAGATTGTAAGCTCTCCGGGGCAGGGTCCTCCCCTCCTGTATTACTGTCTGTATTAGTCTGTCATTTGCAACCCCTATTTATTGTACAGCGCTGCGTAACATGTTGGCGCTATATAAATCCTATTTATTAATAATAATAATAATAATAATAATAGGAGGTACAGCTCAATGTAGGGGATGCATGGTTGTACCGGCTATCCTGACATCCTCAGGGCCTGAATGAACTATTGCACACATGCACAGGAGTTATGTCGTACCGGCCTGGCTGAAGTTCTGACTCCTCGAGACACCCACAACAAAACATGAACAGATAAGTGTAAATAAAAAGCTGAAATCGGACAGGTAGGCTTATTTTATTGCAGAAGAGACACCTCCTGTCCCATCTGTAATGAAGGATCTGCCTGGTCACAAATTTTAGTTTCTCTTCAAAGATACCATAACCACAAACTTCTCCAAAACCTGTAATCATTACTGTAGAAACACCTCAAAGCAAAACCACTTAAGTGTTTCATCCCAAGCATTTTGGCTGAAGCGTTATTACTGTGAGATGGAGATGAAGATAATACGATTGGAGGAATTTGCGGTGCTTTTACCTTTGAATTGTGTTTGCAAACTATTCCCCAGGCAGCCTAGGTAACGGCAGCCACTAAACATATTCACACACATGCCAAACCTAGACTTTCACATGCTTCTAAACTTGACGTCTTGTTTGCCTATATCAAGTAAATCGCATGTTTAAGGCGGCTGACGTCAGTCGGGCCTCTCAAGGTTAACCCATTAGCCTCATCTGTCAGAGCCGTGTGACATGTGGCCTTGTGTCAGGCATAACTACCAGATTTGGGCCTGGTACCGCCACCTGTAAGGAAAAAGCTTTATCGACCATGAAAAACTCCATTAAGATACTGTTTATCTTTTAATATCAGTGCTGATAGATGTAAAATTGACACAAAAAAGGCTTTGCTTTTACTCCGACACACCTGTACGGACCTGCTGACCCTACCAGTCTTTATCTTGACGCTTTTTTACTGATCAAGGCTTGGCCGTAGTTAAAACTTTGACTCCTTCAGCAAAATCTGCGAGGGAGGTGTACAGAAAGAAAGTGTTAAACAGATTTTCAGGAGGAAACTGGAGGAAAAGCTGATAGGCGCAGGAATGTACTAAGTACAAGGGAAAACATTGTTTTATATGGAAACAAAGAGGTGCCGATGGAATGGGCTCAATTACGTTTTGTAGCCAGCTGATAGGGTTACAAGCTAGGCGGTATCTTCTGTTCTCACTGATAAGAAAGCAAATCCATAAACGACCTGGATAGGATTGGAGCTGGAGGACCAAAGGGCTCCATAAACCAGGATAAGATCAGATAATCACTAATAGTTTTATGATATGTATGATAAAAGGGAAGCTACTGTGCAGGATGGTATTACCATATATTATCTCATTCCTGACAGAATTGGATATAAACTTGTCTGTGATCATTTCTGATGATGGTTTTGTGTTTAAAAAGCAAAGAATAGCTTGGGTGACAACCAATTTTTAAAGCCTGGGGGTCCTGGTGCCCAACCTGCTGCCTAAGGCTTTTTTTGGTACCTGTGGGCCCAGCAGTCGATAGTTGGAGCATCAATTAGTAAAGCAATGTTGACCCAGAAATTTCTTTTAAGCCAGGTAGGAAATAGCTGAAGGTGGGTGACAGCCTCTGTATTGTAACCCAACTCATCAGTAATTACCCAAAAACAGCCAGGTAGTTACTGAAAAGTGCCGGGTGGTGTGCCCGCCTAAAAGGGGCTGGGGAGAAGACTGTAAAGGGGTAATAGAGTGATCTCTACTAGTCCAATGTAACATGTTCCCAGTCTTTTAGCATCTTCAGAAGCATATCTTCTACCTCCAACCTAGCCTGCAGTATGTCCACAATCTTTGATCATCATTTTATATCGTATGTTTGCATTCCCTGACAGTCATCTAGTTTTCCATACATTGAATGTTATGTGTGCTGTCCAAGGTGACCACCGAGATGCCCTTTATGTATCATTAGTTTGCCATCATTGCTATAGATTATTATTATTATTATTATTAAACAGGATTTATATAGCGCCAACATTCCATCTGTCAAACCCAGACCAGCAAGTGTCCAGGCCTGGGAACCTAAATGCAGGTTTATGGCTGCCTCAAGATCAAGCAATCCTGCCCAGTTACCTATGGCTGGCACACTGCCATCTGCTTGACCACTTGCACCATAATATTGGTTCTTAAAGAACCAACATCTGCAAATTTGACAACTTGCAGAAGTGAGTGGTACCACCCACTGCCACTCAAAATTATTTTCTATGGAGCTGTCGAGGAGAGAAGCTACATGGTCTCTTCAGATCATAGTCCCACACCGGGCAGTTTAATACAATGTGCAACACTTTGACTTACATTAACTGAAAAGATATAAGTTGTTGTTCCTCAGAGGCAGCGGTTCTCTGGCATAAGGTAGTGGTAACCAAACTGAAACCTCAGAAGAGGATAAAAAAAAGGTATTTTTTGGAAAAATTGCAGCAGCTGACACATTGATTTACAAAATAAAGGTCATTAAGTTATGGTTTATATCTATTTAAACCTTTGGCATCATAATGGTAACTTTAGCCGGAGTGGCCCTTTAATGGAGAAGTATTGCAATGTGACAGCCTGCAAGAAAAGATTCCCAGCTCTGCACTCCCACAGAATATCTAAACAGAGACATGACACACATTGCCCGGGTTGTACATCCTGCAGATTCTCACATGGATGTGCTCCGGGGGTGTGAGAACATATGGAATGGACGAGGAAGTCAGCAAAGTCTCTCCTTTATCTCAGCCTTCCAGAAAAGAGTCAGGAGGACAAGAGATAACCTTATTACCAGATCTGATTCTGAGAACCTGAAGGTAGGAAGGGTTATTGGTTGCTCTTAGTGATCACATTCATGGTCTTACACCGGGCAATTTAATACAATTTAAGCAAAACTTTTGCTTTCAAGGAGATATAACTATAACTGCACCAATGAAACCCAAGAAAAAAGCAACCACAAAATACATTTTTAGTAGAGTAGAATGGCGCAGTGCCTTCCTATTCGTGTCATCAAGCAAAATGCCAGTAAATACCTCCCCAGAGGTATCATGAAAGGAGAGAACATTGAAGCTGATCTCTGGGCTCCCCCATCTCTATCCCCGTCTATGGCTACGTACACGTCAGATAATCATTGCTCGTCTTTATGATGCCCCGGTTTAGAGTTTCCCCCCTTTTTGGGTGTCCATGGCTTACATACAATGTACACTTTCTATTAGCTATCCAGCATTCCTCTGAGGATCCAAAAGAGAAGTCTGCACAAGCGTCAATTCTGCATTTTGGATTAATTGGTCCCCTTCTCCAAAAAACAGCAACAAGGTCCCCGGATGCCAGATTTCAGAGTAGATAGGATGGGATGGAGGGGGTATTTATTTTCCGATGACTTTTAACACTATCTAAAATAATCTGCTGCATCTCTTTGTAGTTCTCTTCATTGGCTTCCATTTCACCTTAGAATCAAATTCAAGCTCCTGTGCTTTGCCTTCAAATCCCTCCACAGTTATTGTCCCACTTACATTTCTGACTTGGTAAAAAATACTCCCCCTGCCGCTCTCTCCGCTCCTCCAATGACCTACTAATGACTTCCTCACTCATAACCTCATCACACGCACAGATACAAGACTTCTCTAGAGCTGCCCCAACTCTCTGGAATGGTCTTCCTCATCCTATTCGGCTTGCTCCTACTTTCTGCTCATTTAAAAGAGCGCTCAAAACTCATTTTTTCAAACTTGCCTACCCGTCTTCTTCTGTTTTCTGAAACCATCACTACTTCCCACCACTACATATCTCCTATCCTATTGTGTGTGAAATTCCCCCACCTACTAGATTGTAAGCTCTTCGGGGCAGGGTCCTCTCCTCCTGTATCACTGTCTGTATTAGTCTGTCATTTGCAATCCCTATTTAATGTACAGCGCTGAGTAATATGTTGGCGCTATATAAATCCTGTTTATTATTAATAATTTTAATAAGATTAATAATAAAGTAAAAAAAAATCTAGCTTGGAGTTAGGGTTATATACCGTAACGCCTTTTATTTCTTTTTATATTTCTATAGTCCAAGTAAGAAGCATGCTTACACAAAAAGTGCTAAAACCCAAACTACAGCTGGACTGCTTAATGGATCCCGTTCTCGCTCACATGGCATTCCCAGCACTTATGGGGTTAATGATTATGTAATAATGCAGAGATTAGAGTGATTGATGGAAGACGTCCAGGTGACCCTGGGTAGCTCCCCTGCCTGTACCAGAGTTATTTTTCATGCATACAATCGCTCCTTGTCATTCTCCTAATCCAGACAAAAATCTGATAATCTCTTCTAGTTTAACCCCATGAATAACAATACACTACGGATGAAGGGTAAAAAATAAGTTAAAGGAGAACTCCAAGGATGTTCACATTGAGAGCTGTGTATATAGTAATTATAGAAGGGGTTCCATGGGTTCCTCCATGTTAAATAGGTTGAGAAAACCTGGACTGGATGATTGGTATGGTGGCCAGTAGTGTAAATGCCTTTTACATTGCTGGTCAGTGGAAAGAATGTCATCCTTACAGTCAATTGACGTCCTCCTGGGAGGAGCAAATTACTCAAGGAACCCCCAGCAACCTGTGGAGGAAACCTAATGTTCCACCAGACACAGGACTACTGATCTAGCCATTTCTTGCCAATCCAGACTGTCCCTGGCCTACACCTTTCAAATCGATGGTTCCCATTCCTTCCAATTCTTATGGAAATTACCTGGGAGGGTCTGCATGCAAATACAACTTACCTTACAAAACATTTACCTAGGAAGGTAGCAAGTCTCCCCATTGGAAGTCTTCTCTTCTATTTCTGGTTCAACATTCCATAACAAAAACACATGGGCATTTTGGACTTGCTTATCACTTTCAGCAGGGACAAACAAGGAAAATCTCCCTAACATGGACAACTAACCGAGGATTTCCTTTCATTTTACAGAGAAAAATGTCCTCTTACTTTTCTTTAAAACACAATAGGAAAATCATGACAACTGTTGCATGGCCAAACCTGGAAAAATAAATTGTGTGTCATCTATGTGGAAAATGCATGTGCAGAATGAAAAATAGATGAAAAAAGATGTACTGATCCAAGTCTTTGCACTCTTGCATATAATTGGTTGGACTTTCCAGCATCCCTTTCACTTTAAGACATAAGATCAGTGTTTAACTTGCATTCTCACCTCCCTGTCTGCACTACAGATGTTTCCTATTATGGATACACGATATAAGGAGATTCATATCCATAATGGTGGCGATAAAACGACGCGCTTCTGCCTCATTACACAACCTAGAAGCGCTCATACAGGGAATTGTAACAGGTGTACCTGCTAAAGTGCCTCTCACAGAGGAGATATGTACCTGTGTGTGACGGATGGGGGCTGTAAAGCTGCCAAAATACACAGGAGCACTTATGTTTCTTGGTAATCATTCGCTAAGAGGTCACTATCAGCTGTGAAAACAGAACAGGCTCTGTGCAGAAAGCAATAGCAGCCTTGGAGTGGCTCTTGAAGGTCAGCTGAATAGCGCTGAATATACTGCCATCCACTTAAAGTGGACAAAGGCTGTGATGAGAGGACTCCTGGTTGGCGCTAGAAGCTAGAAATAAAAGGATTCAGTTGCTTTGCCAATTCAGAGACATTAGTCTTAGGTGACAGGTCCTCTTAAAAGGCCATTTACTTATATTTTTTCTGTATAACCCACCCCCACTCTTGTTTACCTGTCAGGGACCAAATCTAATCTTTACGTAAGCTCTTTTATCTGTTTTTTAGCTTTTTATCCTACCTTAATGTAAAAGTGTTCAGACCTGGCAACTGGCCGCTCAGGTTCAAGTGCTGCATCATAGGAGGAAGGGGGGAAGGCCACATGTTCCTCCATACCTGGAAGTTCTGGGAACTTCACTTTTCTTTGTGATAGGAGGAAGGGGAGAAGGTCACATGTTCCTCCATACCTCAAAGTTCTGGAAACTTCACTTTTCTTTGTGATAGGAGGAAAGGGAGAGGGTCAAATGTTCCTCCATACCTGGAAGTTCTGGGAACTTCACTTTTCTTTGTGATAGGAGGAAGGGGAGAAGGTCACATGTTCCTCCATACCTGGAAGTTC